>NW_020664964.1:1210791-1301705 GCF_002925995.2 Terrapene triunguis | reverse complement strand
GAAGACAGGATACTGGGCTAGATGGACCTTTGGTGTGACCCAGTATTTCCTTTCTTAGGTTCTTATATTCTTTTTCTGGCATGAAGGGAGCCAGGGGAACAAAGCAGGGTGGATAAAAATCAGTTTTTTAAAAAAATAAGATTTTTGATTTTAAATTTTTTTTTTTATTCTTATAAATCTATTTGAAATAGACAACCTATGTTAAGGACTAGATTTACTGTATTCTATTACAATTATTTAAATAAAAATATTAAGCAGTACATGTTTGCTGCTGAAGTTTGAAAGTTGAACCACTGAACTGCTGGAAGTTACTAGCTAACCACCTGAAGCCAGAGTTTGTTGAAGTTCTAAACCAGTTTTTGACTGAAGTAGTCTCTTCTGCAGATGCAGAGAGAATATTTTCTTCATTTCAGTTTATTCAACTAGTTCATTCAAGGTTAAGAAACCAATTAAGAGTTGAACAAGCAGGAAAGCTTGTTTTCCTTTTCCAATGTATGAATAAAAACCAGGTATGAGAGGATGAGACCCACTAGTTCTAAACTCTTCAAGGACATGCTGACTAAAAACAATCATTAGTTTTAATTCGTTAGCTACAGCTAATCGTTCCTTTGTGTATAATCAGTTTTAAATGGAAAATGTTTTGATATACTTCTTACGTATTCAACTCACAAAGTAGGTTCAACTTAAAATAAAAACTGCTTTTTATATTTATGCATCTTTAACTCCAGTGCCCATCTATAGAGCTTGACACAAAGCATAAATACAAATTTGTTCATTTTCTAATATTAAATAAAAATTTGTAGTCTAAATACATGGTAAGTTGTTTAGTTGATTAAATAAATGCATATTGATACAGCGAATTCTTCTGGTTATGAAAAAAAAGAAGTACCAAATTTAGTGTAAAGGCTATATTTAGTTGCAAATCAACATATTATAATGGTTACTATACAATAAGTATCAACCTTTCTTTAGGAAGATAACTGAAAAGTACAAATGCAAAACAAGAATAAAAGCAATTATTTAAATCGAGGTTTCCTGCTTGCTGATTTATATAATGACTAAATTGATGTGTGATGGGGGCGCCTGCCCCGCACTGGGCTCTAAGGGCTTAATAGAGCCCTAGGGAGGCTGTGCAGAGGCAGCCAATCAGGGCCCGGCAGGCCCATTTAAGAAGAGCTGCAGGGCAGAGCAGCTTCAGTAGCTGCCTGGAGCTCAGGGAGGGAGGATTGCCAGCACCCTGGACAGAGCAGTGCTGCTAGCAGTGACTGGGGGGAGCTAAAGACTGCCCTTGGGTGGCTGCAGGGATTCACAGGCTGAGACTCTGAGGCAAGAGCGTGCTGGGAAGCCTGGGGGACGTGGCCCAGGGAAATGAACTGAAGAGTCGGAAGGGACGGAGCAAGTAGTGGCCATCTACGGGGTCCCTGGGCCAGGACCCGGAGTAGTGGGTGGGCTCGGTTCCTCCTCCGCCCCGCCACTGATGAAGTGGCCAGACAATTGGCTGCAGTTACCACTGAGGGAAATGGCTGAACAGCGGACTGCAGTTCCCCCGGAAGGGGGGAGAACAGTGTGACACAGCCAGAAGGTCCTGGGAGTGACGTGGGTCGTGGAGCAGAAGTGATAACAGCAAGACACCACCAGAAGAGAGTGCACTGGCTAGCAGAGCTAATTCCTGGGATAGCCAGCAGGAGGCATTGCAGTGGTGAGTGGCACCTTGTCACATGATGATTTACATTAATCTACCCTGTCACACAGCAACATCTTTAATGTTTTTGAAAGATGTTTTTTGCCTTCAACTCCTTTTTAAATTTTGCATGTGAAAAAAACGGATTGTCATGTTTCAGCATGTGACCCACCTGTTCATATAGCAGTCAGTGAAAACTTTTAGTGGATTTTTCAGATACGAGGCCTAATCCAAAGCTTGCTGAAATAAGGCCATATCTACATTAGCAAGAATAGAGCGGCGCAGCTGTGCCACCGTTAGATCGCTTGTGTAGCTGCTCCATGCCGACAGAAGAGAGCTCTCCCGTCGACATAATAACCAAACAATAAAACCACCTCCATGAGCAGCGGTAGCTATGTCAGCAGAGAGGAGCTCTCCTGCCGACATAGCGCTGTGCACACTGCCACTTATGTCAGCAAAACTTATGTTGCTTAGGGGTTGTTGTTGTTTTTTTCACACCCTGAGTGACATAAGTTTTGCTGACATAAGTGTTGGTATAGACATGGCCTAAGATGGAGTCTTTCAATTAGTCAGCCTTTGGGTCAGGCCCACACTGAAGTTAGTTGGTGGGCTTGAGGTTGCCCATTATATAGAGCAGTGGTTCTTGACCCGTGGGCTGCATGCACCCCAAATAGCACACAGCTGTGGCCCAGCCATGTGTTAAAAACAAATCAAAATTTGCTCTCTGGTCTGGTAGGGGGCAGGGGCTGGCTGAGGGGGAGACAGCATCAGGCAGCCTTGCTGGAGCACTCCTGCCAGCAGCAGGCCAGTGAGTGCCACAGGGCGGCAGGGTGCGGGAGAGTAAGTCTTTGGGGAGGTTTGTGGGGGAGGGGGGTCTGGGCAGAATAGGCACATGAACTAGGGATTTGCTGGGGTGCTGCAGCACCTCCAGTTTTTATGTGGGGCTCCGCTCCTGGCCCCGTGCCTGGGGTCAAGGCTGCTGGCCCTGTGCCCAGGGCTCTGCTCCTGGCCTTGTAGCAGGGGTCCTGGCCCAGGACGGCCTGGCCTGGAGCTCTACTCCTTGCCCCACTCTGTGGAGGGGTCTCTGGCCAAGGGGCGCTGGACATAGGGGTGTGTGTGGAGTTTTAGCAGGTGGTTCTCAACCTGCGGCCCACAATGATAAATAGGTTGAGGACCATGGATACGGAGAATTGGATGTGACAGTACAAACAGATCACACATTTCATTGTTCAAATTATCAGTGAAGACATTTTGGACGAAGCAAGTCAGAATTCATAAGCATCTTTGTGACTCAACAGATTACAGAACAAACAACCTGCTGATGTTTGGTGTACATCTGAAGGTAAACATTTAAGACATTTTGAGTAACATTGCATAAATAGAAATTAAATGTGTGTAGCTTGCTGTAGCAACATTTGGAAGAGCAATTTCACGGTTTGAGGAATTCCTGAGCAGCTTGAATTTTAACTAATTGCAAATTGTGGATTGCTGGTTTTAGAACTGGCTCATATATCAGGGCTGACATCTCAAATGAAAGGTTTGCTGGTGATTGTGTTGTGTTGGCCTGTGGACTTAAGTTTTGAATATGCTGCTCCTCCTACAGATCAAGGTGTTTATCAAAGCTTGCTAAAACTCTTTACTCTGCAGGATTCAGAAAATCTGGATTCTCACATCCTGTCCCTGTAGCTAAAACCTTGTCCACATTCTGGTCATCTTCCATCTTGGCAGCCATACCATCCCTTCTTCCTCAGCCTTGTTGATAGCTATTTCACTCCCTTCAAGTCTTTTCAAAGTGTAGCTGCTAAAATCTTCCTCTTGCATTTACCAAAAAGTGTCATTCACTTCTTGAGTACCTCCATTGGCTCCCTTGTCTCCGTAACATGAAGTTTAAATTTCTCATTCTTGTGATCAGTGCCATGCTCAGTTCCACCCCTGCCTACATCTTGGACCTTGCTTCATATTGTATTTTCCCCAGCCCCACTTGCTCCAATAACAAAGAAAGCCTTGATGACCCTTCTGTGTCCTTCCACTGTGCATAAGGTACAGGACTGAGAATATTACAAAAAATATTATGCCATTACATAAATCAGTGGCGGTCTCATCTGGAATATTTTTTGCAGTACTACTCACTCCATCTCAAAAAATATTGCAGAACTAGAGTGAGTTAAGAGAAGGGTTGACAAGAATAACTAGAGGCATGTAAAAGTTCCTATAAAAAGTAGGATTGTTTATCTTAGAAAGATGAATAAAGGGACACATGATAAAAGTATTTAAAATAAGAAATGTATAGAGAAACTAGATTAGGACCTTCGGGTTTTCTGATTTCATAATGTATGTGGGAAGGGGACATTTGGTGAAATTTAAAAGGTGGCAAATTTCAAATTGATAAAATCAAATACTTTGACACAGAACACGTATTTAGACAGTGGAACTCTTTGCCACAAGACATCTTTGAGGCTAAGAATTTAGCAAGTTTTTTTAATTGTTACTTTATATGGAGAACTGACTTTGGAAAGCATATTAAACCTCATGCTTTAGGGCTTAAGCTGATCTCTATTAGAGATCTGGATGAGCTCTAATGTGGAAGGCATATTATCCCACATCCACCTAATAATATCTAGCTCTCGTAGGGTACAAGTAGATCTTATCAGTAGATCTCAAAAGTGCTTTAAAAAAAGAGGTTAGTCCTATTTTATAGATGGAGAAGCTAGGGCACAGAGCTGAAGTTGAGACAGTAGGCCAGTGCCAGATCCAGGAAGAGGGCACACATCTCCTGAGTCCCAGTTCAGTACTCTAGCCACAAGACTACATTGTCTTGCAAGGCTTCTTGCACCTTCCTCTTAAGCATCTGGAAATGGCCACAGTTGGAGACAAGATACTGGACCAAGTGGACTTGCAGGTCTGATCTTACGTTCCTGTTTTTTGTTTTTGTAACCTTTCATGTTGCTGCCTTCAAGTGGAACTCATTCTTAGTCCACCAAGCCTCCTCTGTCCTCATTTAGATTGTTTTGAAAGATATTCTTCTGAAAAGCCTGCAATAAGCTATGATGGGAAAAGGAGTAGTTTTTTTGAAAGGTGACTATAATAGGACCACAAAGTGTACATAATTGTAAATAGCTGAGTTAACTTATTCTCCCCCCCCCCCCCCTTTGTTTTACTACCTTCCCCTCTCCGTTGTTGTACTTACTTGTCCTTTTGGACTATAATAAGATTGTAAACTCCTTGGTCAGAGTATGTCATTAGTTTTATAAACCCACAAAAAGGCAGGCAGCAGGCTTGTATTTCGCATGTGTATTTGTAATCCACAGTTTAAAAACATGATAGTATCAATTTTCTTCTTGATGTGCAGTTTTTTTAATGGAATAGAAAATGTTCTCTTTGGTGGCTTTGAGCTATTAATTTAACTAGTCACAGTGAACTAACAAAAGGTGTCAGCAGTAAAATGTTTGCTATTTTAGAAGCGTAACTTCTCAGATTTAAAATGCGTGAACCAATTTAGAAATGAAGCATGTAGGGCTGAATTGTCATGGCTCTTATTCAGCTACACAGCTGAAATAAGTTCAGCCAAGTAAAGGCTCAGATTAGCTCCTGATACTTTTTACAATCAAGCAGCCTAGGGTTATGGAGGAGTCTTGACTCTAGCCATAACTATTTGTTGTTCACAGTAGCTGGCTGGATGCACTTGGGGGAATAAACTGCTCCATGAAAAGGGGTGAAGTTGCTTAATCCACCCAGCCAGGAGGGATTCATTTAAATAACCAATTTTTATCATGATTTAAATCAGCAAGCAGGAAACCTTGATTTAAATAATCAATTTTAATCTTGTTTTGCATTTGTATTTTTCAGTTATTTTCCTAAAGAGAGGTTGATTCTCATTGATAGGTATGATTTGGTACTACTTTTGACTCTCCGGGAGGGCACACAATAGCTATATACATTTATTTATGCAGTTGTACAGCTTAACATACATTTACTGAGGTTCTTAACATCTGCTTTTTTATTATGTTAGAAAATGTTGAATGATTTCTTTCTTTCTTGATTGATTTTTTTACTTGTTCGATTTCCATCCAGTTTGATACAGACTAGCTAAAATGCACAAGCAGCGTTGTAAAATGTTTTAGTTAAATAGACATATCTTCAATGTGCTGGATACTCGTAAGTTTATCAGTCAGTTTGAAATGCAAAACATGTTCTTATTAAACAAGGAAATATCTGTAGTGAGTTGAACTAATTTTTGGTCACCATGTCCTTGAAGATTTTTAAAACAGGTAAATCTGCACCTCTTGCACCTCATTTTTATTTGTGGATTGGAAGTGGGAAAACACACTTTTCTGCTTTTTCAGCTCCCCATCAGTCTCTTAGCTTTCAGTGAACTAGTCATTGAACTGAACTAGTTGAATAAACTGAAATGAAGAAAATACTGTCTCCTTACCTGCAGAAGAAACTATTGTTGTCAAACACTGGTATATTACTTCAGCAAACTCTAGTTACAAGTTTTTAACCAGGTCAGTGGTTTGACTTTCTTTAAAACTTCAGCCGCAAACATGAACTGTTTGAATACTTATTTAATTTAAATAATTAAAAGTTTAGGCCTTAATCTAAGCTGTCATAATTTCAAAATGATTTATTTTTAAACAGAAAAGTTTAATTTTAAGTGATTTTTAAAAAATAAATTGTTTTTTGTCCAGCAAAACAAGGGAGACTAGGGGAAGAATTGTGACTTGTTCTCCATTGTGTTTCTGGGTGGTGCACATGTCTCACCTGTTACTCAGGCCAGAATGTAATTTACAATGTAGCCCTCAATGATTGAACAATTATATTTAAACATTGAGGGGAAAATGAATAAGGAATTTCTGTAAATGAAAACATGTTGAAATTAGAGGTCCTGGAGCACAATTTAGAAAGTTTAAGTGCAAGTTTTTTGTGTCTTATCAGTAAGCAATATCAGTAGTGATATAGCAACATGAAATGGGAATCAGATAATTAATAAAATTATTCCATTAGATCCAAAACACAGAACTATTACAATGGAACAGTTCTAATTTTTGGAGACTTTATTTCAGTTAAGTTTTTGGTGATAATAGATTTGGTTTTGAGTGTTGTGCTTGACTTTACTAAATAGTGTACTGTGCTTTTCATACCATACTGCTAAAATTTATTTTCTAGTAGTCTTTTGTGTGACAAATGCATTGCAACAAACAATATTATAAGTCACTGGAAGAAGACAAATTTAATTTATATTGATTTAGGTGAAACCAGTTGCCCTCTGCCAACAGAATCTAGTTATAAATATTTCAGATTAAATTCATTCCTGTGATCTGACTAATGGCTCAGTAGAGCTTGTTAAATTTAATATTTCCTATAGAAACATCATGTAGCAGGATGAGGGTCTTTTGATTGCATGCCCAGGGAAAATGGCTACTGTCTTTCTAGTGAGTATCTGAAAAAATACATTTGACTGGGTGCATGTTTTCTCACTATGTTTAGCGGTATTAACAGATGGTTTTAGGCAGCTTAGGCTCTGAGATCTCAAAAGATGGAATTATATGAAGACGTTATTACAAACAGCATTAATGAGTTCATTAAAACAAAGCTGTAGGAAAAAATGAGTCTTTGCTTTTTTTGTATAGGTTTGTTTTGTTACTGTTAATACTGTCAAGGCTAATTCCCCACTCTGGAATTTCGAGTGCAGAAGGTGGGGGCCCGCAAGGATTCTAAAAATTAATACTGGCCACTCTAGGCTTGTATTAAACTCCCAAGATTACAGCTTTTCTCTGACTTTGGATTGGTAGATGCTGCCCCCACCCAAGTGCAGAACCCCTTTGAGAGCCCAGGAAGGTGCAGTTGGGAATTCCTTCCTGTGGGGTACCCTCAAGTCCTTTCACCCCCTCCCCCCCAGGGAAGAGCTGAGAGAGGAGGGAGAAGAAGGAGGGGGAAAAAACCCAAAGGAAATCAACTGTTGCCACTAGCTAATTAAACAACACGTGCACAAATCTTTTAAGACACAAAAATCCAATTCTGTTCTTAAAAAAGGTAAATTTTATTAATAAAAAGAAAGAAAGTATATCTGGGAACTCAGGGTATTGCTGGATTTTAAAAGAGCAACTAAAGAATTAAGCACCAAGAATAGTTTTCTTGAGGTCCAGCTTAAAGGTTACAAGCAAAACAAAAGCACCTGGGGTTAGCACAGCGGAATCCACAAGCCATAACGAAATAAAAGGAATAAAGCTAATCACGTTTTCCTACACATTTCCTAATCTACTTACATATCTGGGGTTTTAAATGAGTAGTTCCTAGGTATGATATTGCTGATTTTTTCATACCTGGCCCAAGCTTCTTACAGCATAACTGCTGTCCTGTTCGCCTCTCCCAGGAGAACAGACAGACAGACAAAAGGGGAGTCTTTCAATTTTAAAAAGTTCTAGCCTTCCCACTGGCTCTTTTGGCCAGGTGCCCACTCACTTCCTTTGCACTACCTATGCATAGAATTGAGACTTTTTAACCATTTGCAAGTAGAGCAGTTAGAGAACAGCTACTAACAGGGATTTTATAGCTACTGGCTGGCTGGGTGTCCATAAAAGGAAGCCCTCCTTCCTTCCCCCTCCCCCCCTTCCCCCCCATTTATCACAAATACACTGATGGTTTATTTTCTTATTCAGTAAGGGCTACGTTTTGTCACCCTTACTCATTATTAGGGCTGCGGATTTGTCTTGACATTATTTTTATCAGTCATGGAGCAGTCACAGAAGTTTTGTGATTTTTGATTAAAAAAAATATGCTGAGATAGAGGAGGAGGAGGAGGGGGCGCCAGAGAAATGCTGAAGAGTGAGTCTGTCCTGCACTCTACCCCGCAGCTGTTACGCCTACAGTTTCTGCCCTGTGGAGGTGGATGTAGCTCCTTATTCTAGACATTGCAACTTGGTACATGTGGTTGCAGTGTTGCCAGGGCCGGTGCAAGGATATTTTGCGCCCTAGGCGAAACTTCCATCTTGCGTCTCCCCTTGCACATCGGTTTATTGAGGGGCAAATCCCAACGAGCCTTTATAGACCCCAGGGGCCAGCCGTGCCCAGGGGCTGCTCCCCAGACCAGGTTCCCCCCTCCCCGCCCCCTGAACTCCCCCCTCGCCTAGGGTTACCATATTTCAACAATCAAAAAAGAGGATGGGGGGAGAGCCCCGCCCTAACCCTGCCCCCATCCACTCCCTCCCACTTCCCACCCCCTGACTGTCCCCCTCAGAACCTCCAATCCCCCCGCTCCTTGTCCCCTGACTGCCCCAATCCTTATCCACACCCCTGCCCCCAGACAGACCCCTGGGACTCCCATGCCCCATCCAACCACTCCACGCCCCCTGATGGGACCCCCAGAACTCCTGACCCATCCAACCCTCCCCCCTGCTCCCTGACTGCCCCCCGGGACTCCCCTTACCATGCCCATGCCGGTCAGACGCTGGCTCCACGTGGAGGCAAAACACGCTGCTGGGCTGCCGCAGAACCTGAGCGCGGTGAGGGGGGAGCCGGGGCTCGCCGCCCTCGGAAGCCGACACTCTGGCTCTCCAGTGCCTCCGCTTTTTGGCGCCCCCAGCCACTTGGCGCCCTAGGCGACCGCTTAGTTCGCCTAGTGGTTGCACCGGCCCTGAGTGTTGCCCAGGGCTGGCTGCCCCAATGAGGGCTGAACAGGCCAAACCTGAGCAGCCCTGCAACTCGCATGCCCTACGTTGCAATGCTCAGAGCCAGTAGCTGGGCCCAGCCCCCTAGGACAGGTGTCGCTGCTGGGGTGAGTTTATTAAAATCATGGACACAAAGACAACATAGACACAGACAAGTCATGAACAAACAGGAAAATGACAGTCTCAATGACATTTCTCACTGACAAACCTACAGTCTTATTAATTGTCTGAGAAATACCTTACTCTCCAAATAGTCCTGTTGATTTAATGGGGCTACTTTCAGGTTAAGGTAGTACTCAGTGATAATAAGGATGGCAGAATCTGGCCTCAAATCTTTAGCTGTAGATCTGTTCCACCTCTATAAACTATAATGAGAATAAACAGCACTTTCTTGTTTTTGAATGTAGAATAAATGATCAAATACGCAGCTAATTAACATTTAACTTTTGTTAATATAAATTCTTTGAGGATTTCAGCAGCTGGTTATAGGGAGCAAATTTTGGTCTGTTTTTTTTCATGCCAAAGACCAAGCTGTATTTAGTGATCAAAATTATTTTGTGGTCAGTTTTCTCTCAAAGGATTATTAGACTTTTCTTTGTATAGCTGTGATAAATGAAGGGGGGTAGCTCCCTTTTAAGGACAGCCAGTTAGCTATAAAGTCCCTCTTGGTGGCTGTTCTCTGCTTGCTTTACCTGTAAAGGGTTAACAAAGTTCCCCAGGTAAAGGAAAAGGAGTGGGCACCTGACGAAAAGAGCCAATGGGAAGCTAGAACTTTTTAAAATGGGGAAAAAAACTTCCCCTTTGTCTGTTGTTCTCTGGAGAAGGAGACACTGAGCAGCAATGCTATAAGCAGGAATGCTGTGTAAGGCTTGAACCAGGTATAAAAATTCATCTTCCATACCTAGAAGAAATTATTGGACAGGAAATGTTTAAATAGACACAATCCGGTTTATTTCTTTATTTTGGCTTGTGGATCTCCTCTTTGCTAACCCCAGATGCTTTTGTTTGCTTGTAACCTTTAGGCTGAACCCCCCAATGAAGTTATTTTGGGTGCTTAATTTTTTGGAATTGCTCTTTTAAAATCTAGCAAAAGCCTACGTTCCAGATGTATTTTCTTCCTTTTTGTTGTTGTTAAAATTTACCTTTTTTAAGAACAGGATTGGATTTTTGGTGCATATGCTGTTTGATTAGCTGGTGGCAACAGCTAATTTCCTTTGTTTTCTTTCTCAGCTCTTCCCCGGAGGAGGGTGAAAGGGCTTGAGAGTATCCCACAGGGAGGAAATCCCAAGTGCTCCTTCCTGAGTCCAAGGGTTTGGTTTTTTTTGCATTTGGGTGGTGGCAGCATTTCCCAAACCAAGGTCAGAGGAAAATCTGTAACCTTGGGAGTTTAATACAAGCCTGGAGTGGCAAGTATTAATTTTTAGAATCCTTGCGGGCCCCACCTTCTGCACTTGAAAGTGTCAGAGCGAGCGGGGATTCAGCCTTGACAATAGCGCAGAATGAATACAATATAACTTCTGTTTTGTAGCAGTGTAAAAACTGAATGCATGTAGTAAGTGAAACAGTAAATCCTCCTAATGAAAGATCTTGGTTAAAGAAGGGGGGGATGTGAGTTTGTCATATATGTTAGTACTCTTCTGTGGATCCGCAGCTGCTTCACAAAAGTAAGTATTGCCCAAAGTTTGCAAATGTTTGAAATAGAGTAAATACAACACAGTGCATGGTTTCTCTCAGGATGCTCCTTTGTAAGCAAAGATTTGCATAATACTTCAGTATTGAATAGATGTCACATTGGAGAATTTTAAAAATACATTCTTTGCTTGAGATCAGACCCCATACAATTTTATTTTTAACTACTAACCTTTCATCAGCATGAGTCTATGAAAATGGTCATTGGGTTGGGCTAGAGAGAGAGGGTCTTTAGATTTGGAGAGGTGGTTAACAGGTGGTTGGTCATAGCCCTAGCCTGAGGGTTAGGTATATTTGTATTGTCACTTGTTTGTCAGGATCAGGATTGATGAAGTCAAGGGGAATTTAGGATGTTTTCTTACAGATAGCTGCTCTCTGGGACAACTAGATTCCTAGTGTGTGGTCACTTGCTTGACCTACGATCTTTATGCACCATAGGTTGCAAGGAATGAGTTATTTAGCCACAAACATATTTAATTATCTGGACATGCGCATATGTGCAATAGGGAATTATTCTTGATTGACCTCTGCACATTCCCATTCTTGGAATGTGTTGATGGTTCAATTTGGACCAGTGGCACTTGCAAGTAGCACTTTCTATTGTAGCACTCTTGTATCCTCTGCCCTGCCATCCACAGCTCTGACTGTTCAGAGGGTGAGGGCATGATGTGTTTTTTATTTTTTACAGGACTAATTCAGCTTCAGGGCGTGAAAATGCAGTTAACCAAATAAATATTTGTGATGTCATGCTGTAATCTAGCCTAGTGTATTATGTAAACTTCTGATCATTGCTTGTGTTAAATGTACAGATAAGTAGTGTTATTTTTATGGACCTTCAGATAAATGATATTGGATATCATATTCTTGCTACAGTGTATGCAGTAAAAGGTTTTTATAGACTTGAATGTCAAACATTGTGTGCTTTCTGGCTAAAGGAGTCCTCATTAGGAAAGATGAGTAAATGTTGGTCCTAGGTACTACCTGAGATTTAGAGAGATATTATTTAAAGAGTGCAGTATTTGAAATTGATGTGTTTTGTTTCTAAATGAATGAGCTAGTCTCTCTTTAGTTATTGAGAAGCTTGTCTCAAAAGCCCACATATTAAGTCCTCTGCAAGTGTCATCTAATGTGACAGAACAGTTGATTTTATAGTGCAAACTTATTGCAGGATTTGTATTCCTTGAAATTTTTAATGAAAATGCCCTTTGTAAACAACTTGATGTAGAAGGGGGGGAAATGCAAACCAGTATAAGAACTAGCACTCAAGATGTACTGCGGAACTAAAATGAGTCCTTATTCCCTGTAGAAAATATCTTGAACATTTTGCTGTAGCAGGAATAAAAAAACTTAAAGAATTCATTGAATAAAAATTTGACACAATAAGCTATATGTATGTCATGATATGTGATAGCTATAAATATTTTCTAAAACCAGGTCATGTAATCACTTAATGCTGTCCATGCTCAATGGGGTCTCTTGCACCTCTTACAAAGAAACCATGAATTAAAATATAAATGCTAAGGCCCTCATGTGAATGAGAAGATTATGGACGTGTGATAGACTGAACATCTTTTTGTGGCTATAAAGCATCAAGATACTATTAGACAACTTGACCAAAGAAAGTCAGAAAAGATCATTCTTCCACGGCTGCTCATAAGCAACAAGTCACATGACTCCTAATTCCTGGCAAAATCCACTGAAAGGAGGCAGACTCCTCTTATTCTCAGACTGTTGGCTCTCCAGAGCCTCAGACAGGTGTCTCATAGGAATAGTGCAAGAGGGCTTCTCAACAGAACTCAAACACCACCTGAGGATCTGCTTCACCCAAGCTCCCTTAAATAGAGGGTTGTAGAAGAATTCATTACTTATCTCAGTGAGATTTTTCAGGTGAATATAAAAGCCTATTTTCTTTAATAAAAAAAAAAAAAAAAAAAAAAAAAAAAATCTGGTAGTACTAAGGCAATACTTAGCCTCAGGGCGTGTACTCTAGATATGTCAAATTCAAAACTGATAGTTTCTTTTAATCCCCAAGGATTTCTTATCTTGACAAATCAGAAAGGGCACATTCATATTCTTGTAGAGAAAGCTGAGGGTTTCCTTTATGGATCATACCCTTCCATTTGGCCTTTTGTGTATTGCACACTTGTTCACAACGATCACTTGTAGCCTTGAGAGAAACGGCATTCACACTTTTTCTGAACAACATCTTCATCAAAGTGTCCCCACTAATGAAGGTGAACAAAGATACTTAGTTTACAGCGATCACCTTCCTCCAAGAATACTGCTTCTCCATAAACACTATTCTTCTCTGAGATTATCAATAAGATTGTCTCCCCTCAAATCTGTGCTGTGTATCAGAAAAGTCACAACAAATCCACTGGAAACAATTGTTGAATTGACTTTGACTACATAGAACCACAGAGGAAGCTCATTTCTTTTGTTCAGGCACAAGAACTTTGACCAGTCAGTTATTTCTATGGTCATAGTAGGAGCTTACCTAGGTAGCCCTGCTTTGACCTTCTAGTGAAGCCCACAAACTTTAGGGGAGCGTTGGCAAATGTATTTCACTTCCTTTCCTTCCTTGCTCCTCTTCCCCCCTCCCCAAGCAGTGCAGACCTACAGATCTCATTGGAAGAGAACTTTGAAGCAGTTCTGCAGGTGAGTGATCAGCGAAGATTACTCATGTTGTGCATGGATGGGCTTTTATTGGCATTTCTAAGGAGGGTGACCACTTTATTGAAAGTGAAGAAACTGGGCTTCCACAACCACTCAGCTGTCCCTAGAAAGGGAGGATCAGTGGTTATCAGAGCCATAGGAAAATGTAAGACTTATCGTTAAGCAGATGAGACCCTACCCAGTTTTTTATATACTGGATAAGATATCCAGTGTCTCAGGTGGTTTTCTATTGACAGTCTTGCCAAGATCAAGTGTAGTAAAGCTCTGGTCAAGTGTAGGTAGTCTCTTGGTCTATCCAAGGCCGTGATCAAGTGTCTTGATGTTTTTGGTCTTTTGGCCTCGAGATGAAAACCTTGTCTTTGCTTTTGGGACCTTGAAGTGAAAAAATTCTCTTAGCTATATAAGTATCCTCTGTCACTTGGTTATAATTTAGTTGTGTGTGTTCGTTACAACATTTCACTTTTTATTAGCACCTCTAAATGATGTCTTTATAAATCTTGAGTTTAGTACACAGTAAAAATCCCTTACCCTACTTAATTAGAATTTCTTTGATTAAAAGTCTCCAGTTCTTGAAAACTTAAAATTTTATTTGCCCTTGATTTGGAGGATGGCACTTACCTTAGGGTTACTTTCTCCTAAATGGATTCTACCTTCAATTTTATGTTTCTCTAAAACAAAAGGGAATGTATCTGACTATCAGTATAATCACTTTCTCCTTCCTGAGGTTTCAAGAAGGGAAAAAGATGCTTGACTAAAATACTTCCCTCGATCATTTGTTCTTTTCCATCACACAGCTGTGCTTTCTGAAGTAACAGGATATTGGGAGCAGATTTAATCTGTTCCTGCAGAACTTTTTTTCTCCTAATGATGCTATTCTACATGTGGTATAATTGTGATTCTATTCATTATTTACTCTGGAAATTATACTTTGTTTACTGCTTAGTAATATTTCAGTGTCCGCCTTCTCCAGCTCTGTCCTTTTTCTGTCATGATTTTCATAACCAATCCAGGATTCAGTGGTACCCAGTATTCTTGCAAACAGTCCTTCTAGTTTTTATACCACAACAGAATTCACTGTATCTGATGCTAACATGTATTTAAGTATATACATTACACCAACATAAAATATTTCCAACTTTAGTATTTTTTTTGTTTATTCTGTATTTTGATTTGTGGTTCAATTTAACTGACATTGAGATGTCTTAACATTGACAACTGCTGTGTTTTTTGTTATTTCCCTTCAACACACACAGCCCCTTCCCCCCCCAAACCAAACAAACTTCACCAAACATCCTTCCAACTTCAGTAAATTAGACCCATCATAGTAACTACCCCAGCCTGCGCACAAACAAATGAGGATTGTATTTTCCTATCCCATTACTTTAATCCCCAACAGCTGGGGAGATGTTACTCCTCTGCATTGTAGAAAAAAATATCTCCTTCCCACCTTGAGTGCTGTTAAGCATTTTACAGTTGGAATGAGCTAGGAGGGATTTAACTCTGTTTTAGAGACATACCTTCCTTCTTTTTCCTTCATACCAAAGAGCCTGTCCTCATGACAGAACATCTCTTACAAGAAATAAACTACTTATTGTAATCCCATATTACAATTTTTTGTATTTAAAATGCTTCACTTACCTTCCACACACGATTGCAGATGAACATTTTCCCCTGACTCATATTCCATGGCTAACTTCTAGAATGTTGAAGACACACTTCCACAACTAGGAAACCAGTCTTTATAGACTCTTGTTCTCTTCACAGCGTACATGGAGATCCATCAACACTGAATAAGAAACCCAATAGTGGTAACAAAATTGAAATTGTATCCCATACTATTGTGAACAACATTGATGCCAACCCCAATAAAAGTATTTTTCAAATAGTTTGAAAAACACAACTGTGACTTCTTCCTCCCCCTCCCCCCCGCGCCCCCCAGTCTGCATGCATTTGTAGTCGCATTTAAGTTATTAGTGGAGTTAGAATAATGTTAATATATAATTATTTGGAGTGAAATGTGGGATTCCTTTTATTCTGAGACTTGTAATTAATTCCGTATCCTATTCAGGGTTATACTGAATATAGTTGTTTGTATTCATATGTAAAATGCCTTGGGATACAAAGTTAAAGCCAAGCGTATAAATCCAATTTGTACTGTATCTAGGAGAAGTCAGTAATGTCATCTCTCACATCTTTATATACGACTATTTGCTTCTCAGAATAGACATATGTTGGAAAATAGTGCCAAAACATATTTAGTTATCTAAGTAAATATATGCTGGCCTGTGCTTTAGGGTATGCAGGTGACTCATAAGTCCTGCAATTTAATAGAGAAAAGTTTTCAGCATAGTTTTGAGTTCAGTTTATCTCAAACACTTTCAGCTCTGTATTAAGACACTGAATATAATCAAATCTCATGCTCCAGGGCTTCAGCTGGTCGCTTGTAGGCTGAAGGGTCAGTAAGGATCATCTCTCTCTCCTTTCTCTCCCCTCCCTCCTCCCTTCCCCCCCCCCCCCCCCCCCCCCCCCCCCCCCCCCGGACGCACAATTGGCCAGATACCTCAGAATGTATCTTTCCCCTTCCTCTGAAGCATCAAAGATGGACCACTGGACAGGGTGGACCACTACTCTGGGGTGGTGTAGTGAATCCTCTTTCTCAGATAGGTGGGTGGCATGTCATGCTTACATACTGATTCCCAGATTTGGGGTCTTGAAAGAATTTCCCCCTCAGGTCAGATTGGCAGGGACCTTGTGTTTTTTAGACTTCTTTTGCAGCCTAAGGTGTGGCTTGCCTGCTAGGATCATCTGGCCATATCCCACTGTAATGTGGCGCTCATCTCTTGAGCCCCTCCTAGCAGCTGGGTGTGGTACTGCAGTCCATTTCTTTCCCCTGGTGCCCCCTGTAGACTGCCAGGAGTTCAGTGACTTAGTCCTCCGGCCAAGTCTTAAAGTCCAAATGAACCCCTTCTGGGGTAGGAAAGAGTCTAGCAAATAAAATTGTGTCTTCACCTTCGCTAGGGTCTTCTGCCTTGGCTCTGGACCCTATAAATTCAGCCCTTTTTTTCAGGCTCCCAAACATGCAGTGCCCCTCTTGGGATTTATGCCACTTTACCTGGGACCAGTACAGGAACCTGATCCCACCCAGGGACCCTATACATAGCAGCCACATACTGCTTGCTTCAGTCCTCTGCTGCTATTTCCCTGGGCCTCTTCCTACCAGGCTCTCTTATCACTAGCCCCATCCCAGGGCCAGTGTCCTCTGGTTCTTCTCCCTCTTCAATCCCAGTGAGAGTTCAGCCAGCCTTAAACTCTAGCTACTTATCTGGCTTGTTTGGACAGGATGGAGTACCCTTCTTCTCTTCTCTGGTCCCAGCCAGGAACTGACCTGCTAAGACCCTGCAGCGCCTTTTATCTGAGCCTGCTGGACTCTTATGGGCTGTTGCTAGTTGTTCTAGCCCTTGAAGCACCAGGTCTCTCTAGCTTCCAAGATAGGGTTGCCACCTTTCTAATTCCAGAAAACCGAATAACCTTGCTTCGCCTCCGCTCCCTCCTCCCTCCGTTGCTTGCTCTCTCCCACCCTCGCTCACATGCTCCTTTTCACTGCAAGGCCCAAACAGGCATATTTATTGTTTTGACAGATGTATTATGCTAAATTCACGTTTTAGTTGTTACAGGACCCTAGAGCTGGCAGCAAAATAGTCAAAAAGGGTAATTTTTAAAAAAATGAAATTTTACAAAGGTTTTCATGATTCTTTCCCTCCCCTCCTCCCATTTTTCGTAACCAGCTCCATGTTTTTTGTTCACTAAAGTTATTGTAATTTTATGTGTGGAATTAGGACCACATATTATCACAGCTGCAATGGGTCCATTAATGGCCCACTCCTGAAGCCCAAATACAAATCCAGAGAGCACAACCACAGAAATGCATACCTGTCCATATACCTATAAAAATAAATCTGTAGAAACTGACTCCCACACCTGCATACAGATACACACGTGTATTCATGTGTACGCATCTAGCATGCAGATACACACATACTTACACATTATTTATTATTACAATTGTTGTTTAGTGCCTAGAGACCCCAACTAAGATCAGGGCTCCAGGGTGGTAGGTGCTGGACATACACATAGAAAGAGAGTCTGCCACAAAGAGTTTATAATGTAGCTAGACAAAGGTGGGGAGAAATGTGTAATACATTGGCTCTTCTGCAATTACTAGTCAACAACATTCACTTTTTAAGAAAGAATGCATTTCTTTGAGTTCCTTTCTCTTTTAAAAACTTGTTCTGAAATGAATACACCTATATTTTATGTCATCAATTTTTTTGTGCGCAAGCCAGCAAAAGAAATAAAGGTCAGAATTAGGCTGCAAATTTTATTCACACAGGTATACACACATGTGGGAATACATGCACCTCCCTACACACAGTCTCTTACACACATACAATGCATGCATGCACACAGTTGCCTACACAGAGACACTTTTTCAGACACTTTTCCAGGGGCTGCCTAAATCACCCAGCCAGGAAGGGAGGAGGGTGGGCTGGAGGGGAAAAATGGGGGAAGGGGAAGGAGAGAGGATGGGGAGGGAAAGAGGCTAAGGACAAGAGCAGGGTGGGGGCGAGAGAGGGGGTAGTGAAGGAGAGAGGAGGAGGTGTGGGGGGGTATGTGGGTTGGATGGGGGAGCCGCAGGGGTGTATAGGGATATAATGGGAGTGCAGCAGTGTATGGAGGTGAATGGGGTGTGTGTGTGTGCAGGGGGGGGGTTGGGATGGGGAGGGATGCAGGGATGGAGGTGCGGGGGGCTGGGACGGGGAGGGATGCAATGATGGGGGATGGGAATGCGGGGGACTGAGATGGGGAGGGATGCAATGATGGGGGATGGGAATGCGGGGGACTGAGATGGGGAGGGATGCAATGATGGGGGGTGGGAGTGTGGGGGGCTAGGATGGGGAGGGATGGAATGACGGGGATGGGAGTGTAGGGGGTTGGGATGGGGGGAGATGCAGTGACTGGGATGAGGGTGCAGGGGGTTGGGACAGGGAGGAATGCAGTGAGGGTATGGGGGTGCAGCCCCATTCCCAGCACTCTGAGACGGGGATACACATACCTCCAACTCCTGGGTTCTGGCAATGGGGCAATAGACCATGGTTTGCTGCAGGGCACGTGCTGCAGCTCGAGCCCAGCCACGTGAGGAGAAGAGGGCCGGCCGGACAACAGTGGGAGAGGCGCGTGCCATGCGACCCCTCTCAACAGCCGCCTGCTGAGGGCTCAAGTGGTGCTAGTTCCTCCCCTCCCCTGACCTAGCCAGTGGGAGCTGCACCTGAGGGTGGGGGGTGGGGCAGCACGCAGACCGCTCCCCTGGCAGCCCTAAGGCTAGGAGCTGGACCCACCGGCTGCTTCGTGACCCGGGAGCCACGTGGCTTGCGGTGCGGTGGCTAGCAGGGAGCCTGTCAGCCCCGCGCGAACCGGACATTTAACAGTCCAGTCAGTGGTGCTGACCGGACCTGCCAGGATCCCTTTTGGACCAAAACCGGACACCTGATCACCCTATTCCAAGATGGCTGCTCCAGCGAGGCCTCTCTAGGCAGGCCTGCAGGGCACAGTTTTGCTGCTTTTCTCCCACTTTACTACAACCAGCCTCAGGAAGCAGCAGAGCAACAGGGCCTCCAGCAGGGGCCATGAAGGCCTGGTACACTCTGCCATACCCACGGTATCAATTCCCTGCTGTTGCAAATACCTTGGGCATTTGGTGGCACCGTGGTCTTTCCTGTCATGTGCACATGGTACGCAACAGTTTAGTCCCCAGAGGACTGAAATACTTTAATCTAACTAAAGTCACTGACTTGCATCTGAAGAAGTGAGGTTCTTACCCACGAAAGCTTATGCTCCCAATACTTCTGTTAGTCTCAAAGGTGCCACAGGACCCTCTGTTGCTTTTTACAGATTCAGACTAACACGGCTACCCCTCTGATACTTAAAGTCACTGGGTTCAATATAGGTGAAATTTAATGGCTTTTGATATACAAGAGGATAGACTAAATGAGCTCATGATCCACCTGGCTTTACCCCATGAAATGTATGAAAAAATCTATATTTATTTTATTATTTGCTGATAAAATAGGGTGACAACACATAGATAATTAAAATGGAAAGTTTCTAGAATATGTTGTAATTTGCATCTGTCCAGTTTATCTTCTGAGACTGAATACCTTCTCCCTCCTCCCTGTTAACCACTGTCATGTATATCAAGTTGATTGTTGTTCACGAAATGTGAACCCCACCTTCCTTCAACAAAAATCAGTTTACCTCTAGTATATCTAACTTGCATTTTAGTCTGTGGTTCTGTTTTGAATTAACCAATTTGTCATCTGCTAAAAAAAAAAAAAAGTTGGTTTTAGATTTTAGAATCTGTATGCTTTTATTAGTGATTCTCATGATACAAAATCCAGTTGCTTCTGTAGGGACAAGGAGCACGACTCCCAGGATATAGTTGTTGTGTCCTTCAGGTGGGATTTCAGCCTGCTGTACCTGTTTCCATTGTGGCACTCCCTAGGTGCTCCAAAAGAGAACTAGGTCCACAGGGAATTTGATTCTGATCACTCTGAGCTAGCCAAAATATCCAAGCCTGGTGAATCTGGTTGTGGAACTTCAGTTCTGGCTTCTTGTGACAAAAGATCTCCTGACACAGGTCCCTATCACCTGTGACAATATATCTAATTTCAGGTATAGGGCATGGCTATTTGGAGAGCAAACTTCAGAAATAAAGGCCTTTGCATAAGGTCACTTCAAGGTTGTTCTCTTGGAATCCGTCTACTTTGGTGCAGCATTCAAGGGTTTGGGAAAGTGTCAGTTCTTGGTGTGATGTTCACTCTATAGTTTATACCCTTCCTGATATTCTCGAACTTTTTCGGGGTAGTCTGCCTCATAGGGATGAATGCCAGCTCACTGATTGTCCAATTACCAGTAACTGTGACCTCACAGGCCCACTTAGATAATGTGGCGTTGGGGGCATGTTCTGGTTAAATCTGGGTTCTGTGCGGAATCTGAGGCTGGTTTTCAGTTCACCTGCCCCCCTATGAGAATTGAACTCAGCTCTGAATGCTGTCACCAAATCACCATTCAAGCCATTATGAAGAACTCTCTGGCTTTTATTACTTAAGGTCCTGTTATTACTTGCAGCATGTTCATCTAAGTGAACTGGTAAGTTTAAAGTCATTTTCTTGAAGGGATGGAAGTGATTCATTTGGATGGAAATTAGAATTAAAAATGCACAAAAACATAATTCTAATATTGTTCATTAGTTAAAACTAAAGGTGCTGGATACATAAGAAGAAAGTGTATCAAATGTTTTTTATTTAAAACTCATTTATTAAACAAAGGAAGTATTATCTTAGTGAATTGAACTTATTGTTTCTGGTCATGTCCTTCAAGATTTTACAGCAAGTAGAGCTCTTCCTCTCACACCTAGTGTTTATTCATAGAAAGAGGAAAAGAAGCTCTCCTGATTTTTTGTCTAATTGATTTCTCAACATTGAACTAGTCATTGAATTGAACTAGTTGAATAAACTGAAATGAAGATATCCTCATCTGCAGGTGCAGAGAAGGATACTGCTGTCAAAAGTTGGTTTAGCACTTAAAGTCAGATTCCAGGTGCTTAGCCAGTGACTTGTACCAGTTCAATTTTTTGACTTTTTTAAAAAAGGCTTTAACATTGGTTGTCATAATTTCAAATTTAATTTTAAATTGATTTACTTTTGAAAAGAAAAATATATTTCATTTAAAGTTTAAAAAAATCTTAATTTGATTTTTCTGTAATCAAGTCTGTTTTTATCCATGCTAGTGCTCAAGACATTGCTGTGTTTTTTGTGAAAGGCTTCCTGTTTTGTTCCATTTGAACCAAAATATAATTGTCCTAATCCTAAGGAACAGTAAGGAATGTTTGAATGTGATCAGTCTTAAGAATCATCTCTGTCTCAGAAGCTCAGATGCTTTTCATTCTGCATCAAGGTTCTAAGAAAGGACAAACAGCACCCAAGTCTACCTTGTATAATTGGATAACACATCCTCTCATGGAGGCGTATTTCTGTAAGAAGTGTCAGAAGCATTCAAGTCTGTCTTTATGGAATTATTGGATATCATGGGAAGAGTGCATACGCAGCTCTGCTGGCAATTTGTAAAGCAACCAGTGCAACATGTCACATATTTTTCAAATACTGTATTAGGCCTGGTCCACACTAACCCCCCACTTCGGACTAAGGTACGCAAATTCAGCTACGTTAATAACGTAGCTGAATTCGAAGTACCTTAGTCCGAACTTACCGCGGGTCCAGACGCGGCAGGCAGGCTCCCCCGTCGATGCCGCGTACTCCTCTCGCCGAGCTGGAGTACCGGCGTCGACGGCGAGCACTTCCGGGATCGATCCCAGAAGATAGATTGCCTGCCGCCGAACCAGGAAGTAAGTGTAGACGTACCCTTTGAGTGGATGTATAGCTTCAGTAGATGCAGCATTCAGAGGGAGAATACTGCAGGCTACCGTGGGTTGCTAGTGCTCCGTTAAGGGTCTGGAATATGCTTTGGAAGGTCCCAAGCGTCAGAATTAGCATAGACGAGCAAAAAGAAAATGGGGAATTTTCCTTGTTTGATTACTTTCTTTCTTCAGGACATTCGTGTCAGTTCATACTCCACTCTTTTCAGGCTAACATCACTCCATATAGTTTGTCTAAGATTAAAAAAAAATTTTTTTTTTTTTACTTTAAAAGTTAGCAATTTGTCATAGAACTGTTCATAGAGGTGTTAGCTGAGCTTATTGAGGGATGACCTCACCAAAAAGGTTTTATGTACTGTCTCCATCTGCTGCAAGTATCTGAACTTGGCAGAAGATCTTGAAAGAATATTATTCAGGCAAAGAAAACTTTCCATTAAGATTCTTCTGTTCAGTTTCAGTGTAGTATTCTGACTGAAATTTCTGTGGAACTGTGAAATGAATGGAGCTGGGTAGGACTTTGACTGGAATATTGAAGTTAATAAATATTTAATACAAACACGTGTTCACTTACTTTATTATGCTCCTGCACAAGTTAGTTTGCTGCAGTGCAGTTAGTTCTGTTGTCTGAGGAAGTGGAGAGGGAAAGAAGGGTTTGAAAGTGGGGAGAAGGTGAGAGAGAGCATAAGTCCTTCTGTTACTGGAGGGAAGGTTTGGCAGCCAGAAGGATTTGTTTTTGCTAGACTGGAGTAGGATGGAAGCTGCACAGACCCCACACACCCAAAAGTATTTTCTTATAGCTGGGCAATGTCCTGCAGTTCGTGTGTTTTTTTTACAGTAAGTAGAGGTGGTTCGTAGGTTTCTTAATCCCTCTTTCTTTTGTTTTCACTACTGTGGTGAAATAAGACCTATTTTGATGCAAGGCTAATGGGTCCAAAATTGAGCCTGATCTAAGAGTAGTTTTAAAAAAATGTGTATCAGGTCTTGTGAGAGGTGGGGAAAGTTCCTCAAAATGTAATTTAGCTCCAGTCTTGATTACATAAATATTTTTGCTGGGCAAATTGCCAACATCAAGATTTTGATTGAGTACATGCACATCTCTGCAAATGGCCTTTTTTCTATTTCTGAGATATAGCGGTTGATTAAAATACACAAGTTCTGAATAGACAGAATGGAAAGATGGCAGGACTTGTGAATGTGTTGGCAAACCAAAACAATGCAGGTCAGTCTAGAATTATACAACAACTTTAACAGGGACAGTGTAAGTATTATTGGCCTGTCAAGTGACTTTGAATGGTTTATTTTTAGTACACCAGCTCCCATTACTACATATGAAGTTTAAAAATAAGTCAATCTTTAATCTTTTATGAGAAGAGGGTGTGAGTTCAGAAGTGAAGAGGGAACACCAAACTGCTTTAATAATATTCAGTTTTGAATTTGTTTCCAGAAATATTTAACAAATGACTCCATGTGACTCAGTGCAATAGTGTGTTGGCTAATAAAATTGAAGGTCTAGCCCCAGGTGTATTTCAAAACTTGCTAGTAATTTTCAAGTTAAAATGTTGACTAACCTGCCATCCTAACAATTAATTTTTTTTTTGTTATAGATAACTACTCTTATTAACCATAAGGATAAACCAAAGCGGTCAGACAAGACGCTGCAAGCAATTCAGCGGGTGGGCCAAGCGGTTAATCTAGCAGTTGGAAGATTTGTTACAGTAGGAGAAGCCATAGCCAATGAAAATCGAGAACTGAAAGAGGAAATGAGTATTGCTTGCATTGAGGCAAAGCGAGCAGGTATGTGGTTGTTTAAGAAATCTGCCATTTATGTTGCTATGCTACACCTGACATTGAAAACAAACGGAATCTACTGCTTTCATCTATTGCAGCCATTAAACATGATTTTTGGAGTTGTTAAAGACCTTTTTAGTGATGACCCTTGCCTACATTCAATACCTGATTGGTACCAGTGCTCTCACACTCCACCTGCTGTCCAAACTTCCACCGTTATGTCTAAAGTTGGCAGATGATGGCATTCTTGTGTCATGCTTTATTGTGTGGATCACTTTGCCACAAGAAGTTTCACTTTTCCCTTTTTTAATTAAAAAAACCAACAACCCAGCAATCCCCCCCCCCCCCACAACAAACCCTAAAGTTGTTTTTACAAGTACTTTCAGGATCACCAATGGTGAATCTACGTATTTTCCCATTCCTTGCAGTAATTTTCCCTATTTCAAAATTGGAGCACCTGTATTTGTAGTTTTGATGAGGGAATCTTTAAAATAAGGAAATATAAATCAGTGAATTAAATTACTGTTTATTTTAAAGAAACATAATTGATTTATATCTGGTTGAGTCTTCACAAAACTAACTTGAAAACGTGTGCTATTGCAATTTGTAATACATTTTAATATAAAATCACACTGTAAATACTGTTTTTTAAATTCTTATTTTAAAGGCCCCGTTTGTAGGGTATTTTTATTTTAGTTTTACAAAGCCACTGTAAGCAAAGAACAAAACCACAAGAAAATATTAAACATGTCTTTTTTTATAACTTCTTTCATCCAACCAAAGGAGCAAAATTTGTCACTGTAAATTACTTCAGTGTTAACACTGAAATGTTGTGTAGAGCTTCAAAATCTTAAGAAAATCCAAATATCTGAAAACCATTTAATGCAACATGAAGCATTACTCCAACCAGTGATTTAAAACAAAAAATTGCAGGCAGTTACCACTGATTTGTCGTCATTGACATTCACTTTCAAGACCTTCAGAATTAAAATACTTGAAGGCAAGCTAAACTTGAAAGCACTGTTTATTTCCATTCCATATAGTCTTTGAGTAATTGTCCATATGGATTCCACTCCTTGTGCTCTTGCCCCTGATGTGCACATGATTACTGGCCAAAAGAATCCAGTGTCCATTGGGGCTACGAAGGACAGAGCAGGCCCAGCAGGCCATCAGTTCCTCCATACCACCTGACAGTGAGATGGACCCCTAGCACACTGAGCGTTGTTAATTAGTTTGGTTAATTAGGTTAGTCACCCACTGTTGCAAAAAAAAGTAGCAATTTTTTCTTAGATAAATGTTTAGGATAGAGCACCTATGCTTTGTTACAGGTGGCTAGCATCATGGCACAAGCAAAAACAATAGATTTAAGGCTTGTCTCTCATGGAGAGCTTTGATGCCTGTTAACAACAGGCACTCTGATGTCTGCTCTGCCTTGGAGAAGGACACATTCTGTAGCAATGTTCTATTTGTTGCTCTTTGTCCAAGTTCACTCAGAGCAAGGAAAGCCTGCCTGAAACTATTTCCCAAAAGATTGATGCAAGCTGCCTCAGACTACCGAGAGGAAGGCTATAGCCATGCCTCAGCCATCCAATCATTCCTTCTCTGTTTAATGTCTTTGGGAGGCTGGATTCCACCCCGATATCCCGAGCCATGTTTTATCAAAGGCCCCATTCATCTGCTATTGCATCAGCATTGGTATCTTCAGACAGAAAGGAGCACTTCTCCAGAGATGAGCCAAGGCTTGGGTCATCCGTGCCCAGCAAGTTGAGACACCAAATCGTCAGACTCATGATTTGTCTTGAGAGCATTCTTCTGAGGGCCTGAAGCCTCAGAAGGCTCCTTCCAGTTACCCAGTACCAACCTCAAAGACCGCATATGTGGTACTTGCTAAATCTGTGGACCGTGCTGCCCTTGGTTCCAACTCCTCAGCATTGACCTTGTAAAAGAGTGCCTTAGTACTTGGTATTCCCAGTATCTTCCGCCTTCATGCAGACAATGTCTGCTATGCCTGTTACCGTGGAACCAACAATCTTGGCACCTAAACTATACGTCATGCCACGTGACTTATCAGTGATCTGAGTACCGGAGTCCTCTCTCTCTCTTTGAGAGATTGAGGGTGGTGATATCCAAACCACCAACTTCAGAGTTACTGGTACATCAGATTAAGGAGGTATCCTTGGCACCCACCTCCCCCATACTGAGACAGACCCCTTTGGGGGAAGTATACCCTTTTGTTGGGCATAGCATGGACTCATCTCCAACCTGTCCATTTTCCCTTTCCTGGGTAGCACATTGAAAGTCAAGTAGGGATTCTAAAGAGGAGTCCGTCAAAGGTAGAAGAAAGAGACCTCGGGCACATAGGAATCCTCCTCCTTGGGTGCCCCCATGTGTCTCTCACGTCAATATCCCTACCCTTACCATCCATGGTCCTATTGAACAACCTGTGGTGTGCAGCCATATTTCAGAAAGCCTGCATCATCCACTTTCTCTAGGGCTAGATCAGCCACTCCAAATAGGCAAATCAGATCATCTCCAACAAGTCTGCCGCGGGTGCATTTCTGATAATGGAGAATCAAGAGGAGGATAGTGAAGGAAGAGCATCAGCTGCAAAGTGAAGAACTGCTGCTTTCTCCTCATCTTCCCCAGATGAGGACATGAAACCACCTTTGCCTGCCTCATTAGTTGAATTCAAGGTATTCCAGGACTTCATGAAGCACATGGCAGAGACCTTGGATGTACCCCTGGAGGTAATTCAAGAGAAATGGGACAAACTCTAGGACATCCTACATGCCGGGGCTAATGGAACTTGCAAAAAAAAAAAATGCAATTAACTGACAGGTGGTACCAGGTATCTGAAAGGGGTCTAAATATTTTTGGTTACATATACCACCAGGGTCAGGAGAAGCCAAAACAGGGACCTCCTAATTCTACACCAGGAGAGAAGGACCTAAAGAAATTGGACACCTTCAGTCACAAGTTATGCACATCAGTTGGCCACCCTCATCTGGAGCTAACTATCAGGCTCTCCTCTCCAAATATGGCTATTTAACATAGGACCAGTTGTCTCAGTTTATAGACAAACTCCCTGTAGGCTAATTCCCTAAGGAACACCAAGAAGAGATGAAGTCTGTCACGGATGAGGGCTGACTGCCTTCCTGCAATTGACAGCAGGATGGAATGACCTGTGATACAATGACACGTACTATGGCCTCAGCAATAGTTATCATGGCTGCTGTCCTTGGTAACCCAGTGAGGTCTAGGGAACAATCGAGGACCTGCCGTTCGAAGGCAACAAACTTTTAAATTTAGTCCTGGATGAAGCCGTCACTCCTTGAAAGACTCCAGAGTGACTGTGTGCTTTTTGGGGCCTTCTTGTCTCTCTCATATTGCTGCAGAGTGGCTATTTGACAGATGCCTTTCTTATCCCCTGGACACTGGGACTAACATATGCTTTCCCACCAAGCCCCATGAGGAAACTAAGCAAGATGCAGGGTGGATGATTGATAGCCCCTAGCTGAGACAGGCAGTTCTGATATTAAGTTCTGGTGAACCTTTCAACGCAGTATTCTGCCAGTCCTGACTGACAGTCTTGCAGAACAGCAGTCAGATCCTACACCTAGATACAGCTTTGTTGCATCTGACAGACTGGATGCTGGCTGGATGTCATCCACCAAAAGAAGCTGTTCAGCTGAGTTTCCAGAATATTCTGCTCTCCAAAGCAGGACATCTTCAACGAGACTGACTTACTAAGCTTTATGGAAATGATTTTCTATTGGCGCATCTGAGCACAAAGAATCCGAACTCATGCCCATGGGGTACATGCACACCAAGAATGGAATCTGTGTGGACAACACATCTCAAAGAACCACAGTTACTGTGAGGTAAGTAACCATTCTTTCACCGGGCCAAATGATGAAAATAGTCATTAAACACAGTAGAAGAAGCCATTGCAGTTTACAGTTGACATACTGCTTTCATGGTTGCATCTGGTTTCTCTTGGGATATTTACTTGAGACGTTAACTAATGAACAGTTATCGTGTTTTTCAGTATTTTAATTAGAGAGCATAACTTTCTGGAATGGAGAAATATTGTTGGCAGAAACACACTTCCAGCAGAAACTTGTATAATGCTTTCTCTGTGTGGATGCTGGTGATTGTGGAGATTAATCATCTGTTAGAAAATTACATGGTGTTGCAACCTGATCACACTGTTTTATGAACTCATATTTTTACATAACATAATTGCAATTCAGTAAAAAGATTTTTCAGGCTTCTTCCAGTCTTCAGTGGCTTTAGCGATTGAACATGAATTCTTCTGTACAAAATCAAGTACCACTGCAACTGGCATTAATATTCAGAGCAATTCCCTAGCACAACTTGTCACATTAATATTTGTTACTTTCTGGCTAAGTCAGTATTCTGCTGCACTCCTCACAGACTTTGTGAACTCAGATGTTTATGTTTCAGTCTACTTGAGGCATGACAAATATACAGACATTTTCCTGTTAATATTTGGCAAACTACAAAGTAGTTGATGCAAAATAATTTAATTGGAAGTAGGATCTTTGATATTCTTTCCTTTCAAGCCTTTTGACAGTAAATTTAGAATGTGTATAGAACTGTATGTAGCTATTAGCGGCACTACCTTTTGCAAAGATGGCACCTATATTCCTTGCCACTTTTGACAGTATCCTGAGTGATTGTAATCAAATAGACATGTAAATTGCTCCTCCTATAGCAGTTACTGTATCATACACAATAGTTTGAGTGTTACTCCATATATCTATACTCGTATATATGCAGTAACTCGATAGCTTGTGAAAATGCTTCTGTCCAGATCCTTCAAAAAGACTTCAGCACCTAAATAGTTCTGAGTTCAATGGGACTACTCACATTCTTAAAGTTAATTGGGTAAATTTCTGCAGGATCGGGCTGAAGTCTTCTTGGCTTGGAACACTTCATCCATAAAGTACCCAGCCACTGTAAAACCGTATAGTGAAGTATAGCCTGATTGAAGCATTTCAGTTTGCTTGAATAATGGATTTCAGTATATCTCAAGGTGGTGCTGGTTGCAAATAGAATATAGGCTATTGGTAGAGCCCTTCCCGGATACACAAGTATGACACTAGTATGTGCAAGGGACAGCTGCTGGTGAGCCTGGTGCCTGCCCCACTGGGCAAGGCTGGGGGTGGCACAGCAATACCGGAGGAGCTGCCGGGGCTGGGCACTGGCTCCTGTGAGTGGCAGCCTGACATGCAGTGGCGAAAGCAGCTGCGTTTGCTGGCCCGGTTGCTGGCCATGGCCCTGCTGGTCTTGCTCATTGTCACCAGAGCCCTGCAGCTCTGTGGATATCTGCTTTATATCTGCAGATATAAATTGTGTAGCCACACAGGGCTCTAGCTATTTTCTTATCAATTTTGTGTTTGAGTTTTGTTTTGAGAACACCACCAGGATGTCAACGAGGTCCTGGGGCTTCTCTCTTTTGGCATTTTAAGTGTGAAACTTCTTAGTAAAAAAAACCCCTGTCAAATCTGAAGTTCTTCTAACAATTAAACTAGTTAAAAATAAAATAAAATAAAAAAAAAGTACAAGCACCCACTGCAGCAATTTGACTGTAAATTGGAATAAAGTAAAGAACTAAGACAATATAAATACAAAATCTTATTTAAATACAATTTAAAAGTTTTTTTCCATCCTGATCTTACTATTTATTTTTGTTTTTATTCTCTTGCACTGTGCTTAAGGTAAAATATTAAGGCTAAACTATATAAATAAAAAAATTGGGAGTGAGTTATTCTTGATTGTTTGAATAAATTGATATGAAGTTGCGTTTTTGTGTAGGTAAAAGCATGGCTGTAGAGTTGGTATGAGGGGGTTTGAAGACCTGGATAGCGTTTTGGATGTTATTTTTTATTCTACTTGCATTTTTTGGTGTGTGTGGTTTTGTTTATTGCTCCAACATTAACACTAATTTGACTACAGGGTTTTGTAGCCAGTGACTTGATTTCTATGTACAACAAGCAAAAAAATATTTTTTTTAACTTCTAGTGTACATAAATTAAAAAGGGGGGGAGAAGGGTGAAAACACTTTTGAATCATGATGGGATAGGTCTAACCAGCATGGCTTTTGCACTCTGTTAGAATTTTTTGTCCATAAACACGTGAAAAAGTTGGTACACAGTGAGGAGGTAAATTTGTAGGTAACATACAAGTCTGATTAGTCAAGATTAGGAAAAACTGACGAGCCTTAAGAACAACCTTACAAAGCTACATGAATAGGCAGCATCATGGCAGATTAAATCCAATGTTGACCAATGTACGGTAATGCAGGTTGGAAAAAGTAAATTTTAACTACTCATGCATACTTGGTTCACTCAGGAATGAGTACTTGGTGGTACTAAGAGAGGTCAATGAAAACCTCAAAGTTATGCCATTCTGTTTCATTCTTGATACACTATATTTTCAGTATTTTCTATCAGTCACAGGGTAAAAAGAACGAAACAGTCACCAAAAATATATAGCAGAAAAAGCAGAAAGTGGTTCAGAGGGAGATAGAGAATGATCAGTGGCATGGAGACACTGGAGCTGTTTAGGTTTGAAGAGCAAATGAATCGAATGGGACATGATGAATGATATAGAGAAGGTAGATGGAGATGTCCTCTTTTCTTTTCTTTTTTTTTTTTTTTTTTTTTTTGTCTCTTGTCTTCCCCCCCCCCCCCATAATACAAGGAGATAAATTAAAAAGGAATAACTTTAAACTGAGAAATACTTTCACACAATGCATAGTTAGTCTGTGGGACTCATTGCCTGAAAATACTGTTGAGGCTAAAAAATTAACAAGATTCAAAAAAATTTGTATGTTTGTATGGATAACAAGAATAACTAGTTGTCAGTAAGGATTAAAATGAAAAACCCAAGAGTTTTGGAAGAGAGATAAACCCGCATGCTTCAAGACATAAGCAGGCCTAACAGATCACATTAGGAAAAAACTTACTCTACAGGTTTTTCTGTAACTGCTTACTGTAGGGTTTTTGCAACTTTTTTCTGAAGCATCTGGTATTGGCCACTGAGACACAAGATGTAGGACTAGATGGGCCACTTGTATGATCCACAATGACAATTGCTGTTACTATATTTTGTCATATTTGTTAAAAGAAACTCAACAAGTGATGTTTTGAGTTAAAGCAGAGCTTGTTTTGCCTTTGAGTGAAAATTTAATATGAAAGGTAATTGTTTTTTTACAACTATTTGCTTCGATGTTCAGTTTAAAAGGCCTTCTCCCAGAAAGTAGTAAAGCATTATTTACACATGTATACACAGTATATACAATTCTCTCTTACTTAAGGTAAGATGTCAGGTTATTTAAGCCAAGCAGTAGAGATGGGAGCAGGAGGGAAGCGGAGGGTAGAGGAATGGGTGTGGGCTGGGATCTGGCAACAAAGCAGTGAGTATGAGAGTACTTTTGAGCTCGGAACCAGGAGGTGAAGCTATTGGACTATGATCCAGCTAGCCATGCAATGCCCCTTTGGGGGCTGGGATAGTAGAAGGGCAGGAAGGAGGCTCCAGGTAGCAGAATGGACCAAGGAGACTGCAGATAGCAACCCTCGGGAGATGCAGGGAGTCCATGATTTGGCAGAAGCAGGCAACTGGAGGCGGACTGGGGAGAGATAGAGGCTAGTTGGGGCGCTGGGGGAGGAGGGCGTTGGCCCCGAAGGACAGGGGGTGGGGAGGACATGAGGCTGGGGGGCTCCATGGACCACTTGGGGGCAGCAGCACAAGGCTGGGGTGGGGGCATTCTGGAGGGGCTGTGCTGTGCTTGGTGTCCTGACACAAGCAGATTCTGTAGGAACTGGTAGGGCACTTACCAGCTGGGTTGCTTGATAGGGCAGGGACCATGAGTTGTGGCTCTATGGCCCGGCCGTCTCTGCCATCTCCACGAATACTGGGTGATACACAAGACAAGGTGAAGAGTTTGAATTAGGGCCCCAACAGCACTGGCCTCTGGTTAGGCTGCAGAGTGAGCATGTGCCACCCAATTGCTCCATGATTGGAGGGGCAGGGTGCAGAGGAGACACATCAGCCAGGCTCCCACAGGACTCCCAGCACACCACCTGTGCAGCTTCTGGGGTGTGTGGAGACACTCTCTCCCCCATCTCTCCGCCCCTCCCCCTGGAACATTGCCGCTCACAGCCCTGAATGTTCCTTTGTGCCCCACAGTTTGAAAACTGGGCATTTGTCCTGTTTGCTCTTTCCAAGGGAGGATCAGTTGGCAAGAACAAATGGAACAAATGCCCAGTTTTGCCAAAAAAGTTGGGAACTCTGGGACAGGGTTTAAAAAGGGGACTGTCCTGGCCAAAATGGGACACATGGTCACCTAGAGATGGTGGATTTTGAGATTGGGTGTGACAGCATTAGGTGTTTCATCTTTATGTTTTGTGCTTGGTATTGGGCTGTTACGTTTGCTCTTAAAGCACAGGAGTTACTCATTTAAAGCATGTGAGTAATGTAGTAAATGATTGGTATTTAAAGCTGTTTTCTCAAGATTAGTAAAAACTTGATCCACATTTTTCCAAACATGTTCTAGGTAACTTCTGTTTTACTGATATAGACCAGGGGCGGGCAAACTTTTTGGCCTGAGGGCCGCATCAGGTTTCGGAAATTGTATGGAGGTCCGGTTAGGGGCATTGGTTGTGGCCCTATCCGCCCCCCTCTCCCACCAGGACTCCTGCCCCATCCAACCCCCCCGTCCCCTGACCGCCCCCGGAACCCCGCCCCTGACTGCCCCCTGCCACCCCATCCGACTGCCCTCCTGGGACCCCACCCCATCCAACCACCCCTTCTCCCTGTCCCCTGACTGCCTCCGGAACCCCTGCCCCTGACTGCCCCTCACTGCCCCATCCAACCCCTCCTCTCATTCCTGACTGCCCCCCCGGGACCCCTGCCCTCCCTGTTCCCCCACCCTCTGACCGCCCCGACCCCTGCCCACCCCCCCGAACTCCCCTGCCCTCTATCCAATCCCCCTGCTCCCTTCCCCCTTACCGCGCTGCCTGGAGCGCTGGTGGCACTACAGCCGCGCCGCCCGGCTGGAACCAGCCATGCCGTCACCACCGCGCAATACAGAGCACTGGGTCAGGCCGTGCTGCCCCAGAAGCTCGCAGCCCCGCCACCCAGAGCATTGCGCCGGCGGCGGAGCAAGCTCAGGCTGTGGGGGAGGGGGAACAGCAGGGGAGGGGCGGGGGGCGAGCCTCCTGGGTAAGGAGCTCAGGGGCGGCCTGTGGGCTGTAGTTTGCCCACCTCTAATATAGACACTTTAGATTTCATAATAGTATGTTTATTGTACATTATGGGAGCACTGGTGTTGTGTTACAGCGATAAAAACAAACCTTATTCTCTTAGCTCTTGGAGAAAGTTGCTGTAAATAAATAGTGTTGTAATTGTGAAATTTTATATTATTCAATTTTTAAAACATAATTTTCATCATTTATTTTCTCTGTTCTTCCTTTCTGTCTGACTCTGCATCGTCTTCCTAAAACCTATACACAGTAGTGTCATTACAGTGCTTCCCCAGTAGCCCAACAAATACAAAACTATTTTACTGGATATTTAAAATTCCTGTTGGGGGCTGTTTATTCTTTACACTTGACAATTTTTAAAACAAAATGAAATCTACAAATCAGTTAGCTTGTGAGAATACTAGCCAGGACTTGACAGAATAAATGCTGGTTGGACTATGGGTTCTTCTGTTTTGTTCCAGTGCTTGCATGAACTTAATTTTTGCTATTAAAAAGAAAAAAAGTAGGAGAGCAATACTAACTTTCATTTTTTTCCGAAGCAAAATTAAACCTACAAGCTCTTGAGGGCAAAACCAAAATTTTGGTCATGTTTGAGGGAGAGAAGGAGCAAATATCAAGCAGCTGGGAGCTGAAGTGAGGAGGCAGAATCATCTATAGTTAGTAATAGGGAGCAAGCAATATCTGCAAGGCAGGTGCCCCTTATCCCTTTTAATTTAGGCATTTTTTATGTTCTCAGCTTTTTTCTGTTTTAAAAGCACAAAAGTTATTTATTTATTTTTGTTTTTTTAGGTGAAACAATTGCACAACTTACAGATGTAGCTAACTTGGATCATCCAGAATCTGATGGCCGGATAACAATTTTTACAGACAAAACAGGAGTAGTAAAAGCTGCAAGATTGCTTCTTTCGTCAGTGACAAAGGTGCTGGTGCTGGCAGACAGAATAGTTATTAAACAAATTTTAGCTTCCAGAAACAAGGTATTTAAGTGTCTCTTGTTATTCCTGAAACTATATGTGCTGGAGATGTGAGAGAATTTGGTACAAAATGAAGTAATACTTTGCATTACACTTAGTATTAAAGAACTATGTTTTTTTCCTCCTTAGTTTAACTATATATATTTTAAGAGAAGAAACTGTGAAACTTGTAAAAAAGTCTATTTAGATTCTTTATTTCAGGAAATACTGAATCAAGAGACTTTAGGTCACATTTGCAATTAACTTGTCTTATATACTTTGCTTTATATTCTCTTGTCTGTCAATATGGCTACATTTGTTTAATTTATTAGTGGCACTTCTTGGGGTTGGGGGGAAGTAATACAAAATAGTTAAATATTGCCACAAGGTATCCTACCCAGTGTGTGAAGAGTGGTTATTGTTGGGCAAGTGTCTAAAGTTATTTTGGTGACTTTGAGCATTGTGTCAAAAGCCTTGTGGTGCTATTTTGTGAGGAGAAAGATGAGGTGGTGTGTTAGTGTTCATTTACTTTGGCACGGAAAAAAATTGGCTTTTATATTTTCTCTTGGGTGCAAAGGATGGCTGTTGGTAAAATGGCCAATGAAAATCTCTCTTCTGTTAGATCCAACAGGACATTTTTAAACATGTTTCCACCAACTGTCAGCAGCAAGGCAAAGAGCACGTTCTCAACATGTCAGAAGTAAAGAGCCGAGGAGGATCCATAAGCTGAGGCTGGCTGGATGAACGGAGTGGAATGCTAATAAGAGAGTCCATGTCTGTTTTTTAGATTGAAATAAATATTTTATGAGACACAAGGTAGGTGAGATGATATCTTTTATTGGAGCAACAGAAATTGGTCCAATAAAAGCTTTCAAGTTTCACAGACCTTTTTTCAGACCTTCCTCAGGTCTGAAAAAATGTAACCAGAATGTCTCAGCTAAATACAAGGTGGGTCAGATTGTTAAGCATAAGGGGTTCACATATGTTGTAGACCACCACTTCAAATAAAGTGGCCAGTTAAGCTCCCAGGCTTGTCTTTTGAAGGTGTTGTACAGGTTTCCTTTGAGGACAAGGACTGAGAGGTCAGCTATGGAGTGATCAAGTGTGAAAAGTGTTTGCCCATGGATGATAGGGTGTTCTTGTCTTGTTTTTCTATGGTCTGTGTGTGTAGTGATTGTGTGGCTTCAACCACATCATTGTTGTTTGGGGCCTTTAGTGCATTGGACGAAGTATACCACATGTTGTTACAGGCATGTGTAGGACCATTTAGTTGGTGTTGGTCCTGCTTTGAGCAGGGGGTTGGACTAGATGACCTCCTGAGGTCCCTTCCAACCTTGATATTCTATGATTCTATGACCAATGGCTCTTGAGGGTGTGTTGGGAATGGGGAGTATTGATCATTGTAGCAGTGGAGATATAACTCCAGATGCAGGTTTTGCATCCTGGTTTGTGCCAGAGTCTGATACTGCTTTGAGCTGTGATGCCTTAGTAGATGGGTTGAGGGTCATGAGGCTGGGGGGTGGTTTGGCAGTCAGAAGAGGGAGTTTGGGAAACTTTTTTTGCAGGTTGTGGTTCCTGTGGGTTGTAATTGTTTGATACCTAAGCCCCTTAGTTTAACTTGAAACTGTTTTTTACCAAAAAATTCCCGGGTTTTACAAAAAGTATTCATTTTTTTCTGATTTTTTTTCACCCTACTTTTATATCATTCAAATATATTAAAAAATAACTTGTTTTATTAGGAAAATACAGTACATTGCATGAGATATATGTATTATGATAATACATTAGTCTGTGTGTATATATGCAAAGCTGCCTGTTGAAGTAAGGCTATGTATTAGTCTAGAAGATACACACAATAAACAAACAGGCACGCATGCAAGCTCTGAAGTGTTTGTGCATTTGAATGTACTGATGAATCTCATGCCCCACCACATACACATTTTGAACTGTTAGCAGATAATGGTTTAAAGATTTAACACACTAAAATGGGAAGAAAATGAAAATCTGTATGAGAATAAGTTTCAGAACACAAGGAAGTATTTGAAAGTTTTAAAAATACAAAAACAGGAGAAAAGGATGAAGTTGAGTTTATGCGCTTCAAATGTGTGGCCCAATTATTAAATGTAAATATTTATAGGCTAATAGTTCTAAGTCTACAACAGTAAACTGTTTATTCAAATGAAAAGTTTTATTTGGGGATTAGAGATGGCATTGTTTTAGTTCTGCAAGAAACCACATTGATGAATGGAATTCAAAGCATTAATCTACTGAATACTCTTTTTCCTTATCTTTCCATCCACCAAAATAAACCTCAATATTTACCCAGAAAAATTAAGTTTTTTTGCACTGATTTTCACTTGTTTTTGCTGCTGTGGTAATAAACTGATAAATTCCCAGGAAAAATTAAATAAAATAAAAACTGAAAACGAAAGGCCCTAATACCTCATTTGTGTTTTAGTGTGGGGTGGTAGGTCACAACTAGAGGTATGTGGTCAGTGATTCCCCCTGTTCCCTGCCATATTGAGGCTGGCTCTTCTGGGGTATTTGGATGGCGTATTCCACAATGTGATCTACTTCCCTCATTGAGCGTCTTTGTTTGGTGAAGGCGGGTTTAAGTGTGTATCTCATACTTTCTCTTCAGAGCAAAGTTCTGTGGTATGTGAGTGCCTGGCTATAAACAGATTTCTTGGTGTGTCTGGGGTGATTACTGGACCTGTGGAGGTAGCTGTGGTTATTCGTGGGGTTTTTGTATATGGTTGTCCGTAGGGTTCCATTGGTGAAGCTGATTGTGGTGTCCAGGAAGTTGATTCTGGTGGGAGTGTTCTTGAAAGAGTTTGGTGGATGTGCATGGAGGTTGTGAAAGTTGTTGTGAAAATGTGAGGAAGGTTAGGTTATCTTTCCAGAGGATGAAAATATCAACAGTTTATCTCAGGTATATCGTTGGCTTTGGGGTGCATTTTCCTAGAAATTCTCCCTTGAGGTGGCCCATGAAGAGGCTGGCATATTGGGGAGCTATGCTAGTACCCATGGCTGTTTTCATGGTTTGGGATGTTTGGTGTATAGGGAGGTAACCTCCATTTTGGCAAGGATGGTGTTCTGGGGGAGGTTGTTAGCATTGCAGAGTTTCGGAAGGAAGTTGCTAGTGTCTTGGTGGAAACTGCCCCTTTGTGTGGTGGGTGGTTTGAGGATGGCTTCTGAGTCCTGATATTCCTTTGTAAGAGTGCTGTGGCCAGATATGATGGGTCTCCGTGGGTCTTCCCTTGTTTATATACCTTGGGAATCATGTAGAAGGTTCATGGGGGATGAGGTATAAAGTTTTTCTTGAAGTTGTTTGGGGAAGATTCGATGGCATCTTTAAATTCCTGTCTGAATAGTGGTGTGGGGTCATCTCTGAGTTCTTTGTAGTTGGTGGTGTTGGAGAGTTGTCTGTTAGCCTCGTTAATGTAGACTTCACGATTAAGGACTATGATGGTGTGCTGTTTGTCATCTGTTCTTATCACTATATGGGACTGGATTTCAGGGACTTGTGTAGCTGTCCTCTTGGTGTTGGAGAGATTGTGGTGATTGTAATGTTTGTTGAGGGTTTTACAGTTGATTTTTTTTCCCCCTAAAGCAATGTGTTTCTGTCTGCTGGCATGTGTCCAGTCAATGATTGTTTTTTCTTATGTCTATGTTTGGGTATGTGGTAGTTGTAGGTGGTGTTGTCTTGTTGTGCAAAGAATTCCTTGCAGTGGAGTCGGCATAAGAATTGTTCTAGCTCTCCACATGTTAGTATGGTATGTGGTTTTGTGCTGGGGCAGAAGTTCAGTCCCTTGAAGAGTCTGAACTCTGTATTTCAGTCTGGTTAGGGGTAGTCACGTTAGGTTGATGATGTTTGGGTATCATATCCATGTGGTTGGTCCTGGTGTCATGGTTTCTCCTGGAGGTGGTGGTCTGTTGAGGTGTTGTAGTTGGTTCTACTTTTTGATTTTGTGTTGAATGGCATTTTTTTGATAGCGGTGTAACTTATCCAGTGCATCAGATGCCCCAACAACAACTATGTGGATGAAACCAGACAATCACTATGCTCTTGAATGAACTCTCTCAGGAAAAATAATAACCCCAAATTCTATCACCAATGGGTGAACATTTTTCACAAACTGATCACTCCATATATGACCTCTCACTCCTCATCCTCAAAGGAAACCTGCACAACACCTTCAAAAGACGAGCCTGGGAGCTTAACTTCATAACTCTGCTGGAAACTAAAATTAATGGACTAAATAGAAACACTGATTTTTAAGGCTCATAACAATTTGTAACACACCCTACTGCCTTCTAATTCTTAATTGCCCATTTTATTTGACGTGGTTGTCTTCTACATGTGTGAACCCCTTATGCTTAGCAATCTGTCCCATCTTGTATTTCACTGTGACACTCTGGTTACTTTTCTTTCAGACTTCAGAAAGAGCTCTGTGAAGCCTGAAAGCACGTCCCTTCAATCAAGAGAAGTTGGTGCAATAAAAAGTATTACCTCATCTACCCTCTGTGTCTCATATCCTGGGCCCAATATGACTACAACAACACTGCAAACACAAATGTTATGTGATTTAACTTTTTAAGTCTTAAATATCTTCAATTGGTGTAATAAAAAAAAAAAGGAAATATACCTTAATTTTAATGTTGATTGTTTCACATATACAATTAATCAAACTTAAGTGCAAGAAATAAAGCCAAATGGTAATACTAGGGCTGTCAAGTGATTAAAAAAATTAATTGCAATTAATCGCATGATTTAAACTATAGAATACCATTTATTTTAAACATTTTTAGATGTTTACTACATTTTCAAATATATTAATTTCACTTACAACACAGAATACAAAGTGTACAGTGCTCACTTTATATTTATATTTGATTACAAATATTTGTACTGTAAAAAAACAAAAAAAAATATTTTTCAATTCACCTCATACAGGTACTGCAGTGCAATCTCTTTATCATGAAAGTTGAACTTACAAATGTAGACTTAGGTACAAAAAAAACTGCATTCAAAAATAAAACGTAAAACTTTAGAGCCTACAAGTTCACTCAGTCCTGCGTCTTGGTTAGCCAATGACTCAGACAAACAAGGTTGATTACAATTTGCAGGAGATAATGCTGCCTGCTTCTTGTCTACAATGTCACCTGAAAGTGAGAACGAGCGTTCACATGGCACTGTTGTAGCTGGCGTTTCAAGATATTTACATGCCAGATGCACTAAAGATTCATATGTCCCTTCATGCTTGAACCACCATTCCATAGGACATGCTTCCATACTGATGACGGGTTCTGCTTGATAATGATCCATAGCAGTGCGTACTGACGCATGTTCATTTTCATCATCTGAGTCAAATGCCATCAGCAGAAGATTGATTTTCATTTTTGGTGGTTTGGGTTCTGTTTCTGCATCAGAGTGTTGCCCTTTGAAGCATGCTTTTAGAAGTCTGAACACCTCGTCCGTCTCAGATTTTGGACGGCACTTCAGATTCTTAAACCTTGGGTTGAGTGCTGTAGCTATTTTTAGAAATCTCACATTGGTACCTTCTTTTCGCTTTGTCAAATCTGGAGTGAAAGTGTTTTTAAAACAAACGTGCTGGGTAATCATCCGAGACTGCTATAACATGTGCAGAAATATATGCAGAATGCAGGTGAAACAGAGCAGGAGACATACAATTCTCCTCACAAGGAGTAGAGTCAAAATTTAATCGACACATTATTTTTTTAACAAGCATCATCAGCATGGAATCATGTTCTCTGGAATGGTGGCCGAAGCATGAAGGGGCATACGAATGTTTAGCATATCTGACATGTAAATATCTTGCAACGCCAGCTATAAAAATACCATGTGAATGCCTGTTCTCACTTTCAGGTGACATTGTAAATAAGAAGCAGGCAGCAGTATCTCCTGTCAATGTAAACAAACTTGTTTGTCTTAGCGATTGGTAGAATAAGAAGGACTGAGCGGACTTGTAGGCTCTAAAGTTTTACACTGTTTTGTTTTTGAGTGCAGTTATGTAACCAAAAAAAATCTGCATTTGTAAGTTACACTTTCACGATAAAGAGATTACACTTCAGTACTTGTATAAGGTGAATTGAAAAATACTATTTCTTTTGTTTATCATTTTTACTGTGCATGTATTTGTAATAAAAAATCATATAAAGTGAGCACTGTGCACTTTGTATTCTGTGTTGTAATTAAAATCAATATTGAAAATGTAGAAAAATATCCAAAATTATTAAATAAATTTCAATTGGTATTAAGTGTGATTCATCATGATTAATTTTTTTAATCATTATTATTTTTTTTGAGTTAATCACGTGAGTTAAGTGCGATTAATTGACAGCCCTAGTTAATACATTAAAATTAGTAAATTAGAAATGTTCTGCAAAGGTGAACAGTATGATGCCGTTGCTGTGTTAGTGACAGAAAGAAGAATCCTTCAAGTTACTAAGTGTAGTCCTTAGCAGATTCAACTATGCCTGTTCTTACTTGGAATATTGATGGTCCTACTGCTGTCAACCATCTTTGGCAATCAAATATGTAAATAAATGAGAATGTGATCTGCATGGCACAAGACACCAAGGGTATGTCTACACTACGAGGGTAGTTCGATTTTACTTAAATCGAATATGTGGAATCGATATTGCAAAGTCAAACGTGTGTGTCCACTCTAAGGAGAGTAATTCGACTTTGTGAGTCCACACTAACGGGGCGAGCGTCGATATTGGAAGCGGTGCACTGTGGGCAGCTATCCCACAGTTCCTGCAGTCCCCGCTGCCCATTGGAATTCTGGGTCGAGCCGCCAATGCCTTCTGGGTAAAAAAATGTGTCGTCATCCGTCCGTCACTAACGCCCTCCCTCCCTCCATGAAAGCGCCGGCGGGAAATCAGTTCGCGCACTTTTCTGGTCAGTGACAGCGCGGATGCCACAGCACTGCGATCATGGATCACGCTGCGACCATCGCTGCAGTTGTGGCTGTTCTCAACACCTCGCAGCTTATCATACACCTTTCCCTGAGGCAGATGCAGAGAAATCAGGCGAGGACGCTACGACACCGCCGTGATGGCCTGAAGTCGGAGAGTAGCACAGAGCTGTCAGAAACCACGAGCCCCAGCGCCCAGGACATCACGGTGGCAATGGGTCATGTGGATATTGTGGAACGGCGATTCTGGGCCCGGGAAACAAGCACGGACTGGTGGGACCACATAGTGCTGCAGGTCTGGGATGAATCCCAGTGGCTGCGAAACTTTCACATGCGGAAGGGGACTTTCCTCGAACTTTGTGAGTTGCTGTCCCCTGGCCTGAAGCGCAGTGACACCCGGATGCGAGCAGCCCTGACTGTCCAGAAGCGAGTGGCCATAGCCCTCTGGAAGCTTGCAACGCCGGACAGCTACCGATCAGTCGCGAACCACTTTGGTGTGGGCAAATCTACCGTGGGGGTTGTTGTCATGCAAGTAGCCAACGCAATCGTTAAGGTACTGCTCTCAAAGGTAGTGACCCTGGGAAACGCGCAGGTCATCATAGATGGCTTTGCCGCGATGGGATTCCCAAACTGCGGTGGGGCTATCGATGGGACTCACATCCCTATCCTGGGACCGGACCACCAGGCCAGCCAGTACATCAACAGAAAGGGCTACTTTTCAATGGTGCTGCAAGCACTGGTGGACCATCGGGGACGTTTTACAAACATCAACGTCGGATGGCCGGGCAAGGTTCATGACGCTCGCGTGTTCAGGAACTCTGGTCTGTTTAGACGGCTGCAGGAAGGTATTTACTTCCCGGACCACAAAATAACTCTTGGGGATGTGCAGATGCCTACAGTGATCCTCGGGGACCCAGCCTACCCGCTAATGCCCTGGCTCATGAAGCCCTATACTGGCGCCCTGGACACAGAAAAAGAACTGTTCAACTACCGTCTGAGCAAGTGCAGAATGGTAGTGGAGTGTGCTTTTGGCCGTCTCAAAGGGAGATGGAGAAGCTTACTGACTCGCTGTGATCTCAGCGAAACCAATATCCCCATTGTTATAGCAGCTTGCTGTGTGCTCCACAATCTCTGTGAGAGCAAGGGGGAGACCTTTATGGCGGGGTGGGAGGTTGAGGCAAGTAGCCTGGCTGCTGATTACGCCCAGCCAGACAGCCGGGCGATTAGAAGATCCCAGCGGGACGCGCTGTGCATCCGGGAGGCTTTGAAATCTAGGTTCCTGAGTGAGCAGGGCAACCTGTGACTTTTCAGTTTGTGTACAGAAAAGCTGAACCTGCCCCCGTTTCTTTACCCAGTTCATTTTGACTATCCTCTCCAGTTACATACCCCCTTCACCCCCTTCCCCTTCCCAAAAAATAAAATCAGTTCTATTTTGTTAATGAACACCGTTGTCTGTATTGCTGTTTTCGCGGGAATGTTTTAAATCGGGGACGCAGACTGTGGCGGGGGGCGGGTTTAGTGTTCTGATGCAAATGAATCTTCTAAACTCCCGGAATGACAGGCTCCGCACTGGCGGACTGGTTATTTCAATGGAGCCTGCCAGCACTCCTGGGGGGGATTGCATGTAGGTGTCGGCTATGTGACTTTCTGGCAGGGGGAGTAGGGTTACAGATCCCCTGCTGCGTGGATCTGTGAGCCAGAATAAGGACCGCTGCATAAGATCTGTAACTGCCCTCCCCCGCCACAAAGTCACAGAGCAACCGCCCCCCCCCCCCCCCCCCCCAGAACATGAAAACCATCTCCAAGACTGACCAGGGTAACTAGTGACTGCACTGTGTATGTGTCCTGATGCTGGACCTGACCCCGCCTCTGTACCCTGCTAAAGGTGACTGTCCTGTCCAATTACCAAGCTCCTTCCCCCCCTTCAGACAGACTCTCCTCCAAAAGAACAGGATGGAAACAGTAATGAACAGAAACAAATATTTTATTATGAACCACACATGAAACGTGGGGGGTGAAACTTGGACGGGGGCTTGTGTGAGGTGGGTAGGAAAGGACTTTTCAAATTTTGGGGAATGAGAGCCTTCTAGTGCTAGAGCAGTCTGCAGGGGTTGACTGAAAGTTTTAACGGCCCTTGCCGCCCCTCCTTCTTTGGACTTTGGGTGAGGGTGGTGTGGGACTTGGTGACGGGGGAGGGCGGTTAGAGAGAGACTGCAGCGGGGCTCTGTCCTCCTGCCTCCGGTCTTGCAGAACATCCACAAGGCGCCGGAGCGTGTCCGTTTGCTCCCTCATTAGTCCAAGCAGCTTTTCAGTAGCCTGTTGGTCCTCCTGACGCCACCTCTCCTCCCGTTCCATGACTGCTCGGTGCATTTGTGACAAGTTCTCCCTCCACTGTGTCTGCTGGGCTACCTGGGCTCGGGAGCAGCCCATTAGTTCTGAGAACATGTCTTCACGCGCCGTCTTCTTCCTCCGCCTAATCTGCGCTAGCCTCTGGGAGTGTGCTGACAGGCTGGGTTGGGAGACAGTCGCAGATGTGTCTGTGTGAATTGTAAAAAGGGAGTGAATTCCTGAGACAGATAAATGAAGTTGTGCACAAAGAACCTAGTCTTTCTCTGTGAACAAGACCATGCACTGCACCTCTCACATGCGCACTCAGGACAAGGTCGAATTTTTGGCCCTCGCCTTCAGTGCCTGTGGACTTGCGGTGGTCTTGGAGTGATCTGAGAAGCGTGGCTGGAGACCTGAACTTCTGTAGCGGGCAATCATGGTAAGCTGTAGACTTGTGGCTGCTTAAAACTCTATTAGTAGCACTGGCCTCCTTTCACATTGAAAGCAATGCCAGTCTCAATGCCAGCAATCAGGCAAGCATGAACTCGGCCCCTGTCCCACCCCCTCGCGGCTGTCCCAGGGAAAGATCCCTGTATGCTGCCCCTCTCCCTCCACCGCGTGGCTGTAAAGCAGTCCCAATACTAACATTCCCCTCCCTAATTCAAAGCAGGGCATCATGAGCGACATCACCCTCATGAGGATCTCGGACAGCGAGAAGGAACGCATGCTGAGGGAAAGCATGCAAAAACCAGGGCCGTATGCCGCGCCGCGCGATGATACCGGAATACTTGATTGTGGCGTGGCAGGGAAACGTGTGCTACCACGGAGGGCCCAACAAGATCGCCCTACCCAGGAACCTGATGAACAGGCTGGAACTGTACCTGCATGAGACATACGAGAAGTTCTCCTATGAGAATTTCTCCTCTATCCCCGGCCATATTGACCGGATTTTCGCCTAGGTGCACTGGGACTATAGAGTGGAGCGTCTTGGGCTGCATAATCATGAATAACCGGACATTGTAAAAAAATTTTTAAATAGTTGGGACTAAATAGTGAAGAGCCCAAGGCAGAAAAATCATGAGAAACCCTTTGTTGATATTGTAAATATTCCAGTTTTGTTGCAGATAAATGTTTATATGTTTAAAGCACTTTAGGAAATAAGCCATTTTAAATATTGTCAATAATTCAGTTCTGGTAAAAATAAATGTTTACATGTTTACAGCACTTACTGCTTGATCCTTCCCCTGATTCTGTGTCCGGGGTAAGGGATGGGGACGGTTGGTAGGGGATCTCGGTAAGGGTGATGAAGAGCTCCTGGCTGTCGGGGAAATCAGCGGTGCCAGCGCTGTCGACTGCCTCGTCCTCCTCATCTCCTTCTTCATCTTCCCCGTCCGCTAACATGTCCGACGAGGAACCGGCCGCGGACAATATCCCATCCTCAGTCCACGGTCACTGGTGGGGTAGTGGTGGCGGCCGCACCTAGGATGGAATGCAGTGCCTGGTAGAAACGGGATGTGTGGGGCTGGGATCCGGAGCGTCCGTTTGCCTCTTTGGTTTTTTGGTAGCCTTGTCTCAGCTCCTTGATTTTCACGCGGCACTGCGTTGCATCCCAGCTGTAGCCTCTCTCTGCCATGGCTTTAGAGATCTTCTCGTAGATCTTAGCATTCCTTCTTTTGGAGCGCAGCTCGGAAAGCACGGACTCATCGCCCCACACAGCGATGAGATCCAAGACTTCCCGATCAGTCCATGCTGGGGCCCTCTTTCTATTAGATTGCACGGCCATCTCTGCTGGAGAGCTCTGCATTGTTGCCACTGCTGCTGAGCTCGCCACGATGTCCAAACAGGAACTGAGATTCAAACTGCCCAGACAGGAAAAGGAATTCAAATTTTCCCGGGGTGTGGCTGGTCAGAGCTTCCGAGGTCGGACTGCTGTCCAGAGCGTCAGCAGAGTGGTACACTGTGGGATAGCTCCCGGAGCTATTAGCGTCGATTTCCATCCACACCTAGCCTAATTCGATATGGCCATTTCGAATTTAGCGCTACTCCTCTCGTTGGGGAGGAGTTTACAGAAGTCGAATTTAAGAGAGCTCTATGTCGATCTAAATAGCTTCGTGGTGTGGACGGGTGCAGGGTTAATTCGATGTAACGGCGCTAAATTCGACATAAAAGCCTAGTATAGACCAGGCCCAAGATAAGTCTAAGCAAGAAGTATGAGAATTAAACAAGAAGAGCTGGAAGTATTCATACATAAGCTAAACGCTATGTCTTAATTGGCAGCACAGGGACTTGGTGGGCTAAATCTCATGTCTGGCATATTGGTATAGAGGAGTATAAATTGTTCAGGAAGAACAGGCGCAATAAAAAGGGAGTAGGTGCTGTATATAGTCTTGATGTATAATGCACTTGATTTGAGGTCCAGAAGGAGGTTAGAGGCAGATCAGTTGAAAGTCTCTGTGAAAAGATATTAAAAAGCCTTTAAAAAAAGGGGTGGGAGGTGACATCATGGCAGTGGTCTGTTGTAGACCACCAAATTGGGAAGAGGAGGTGGATGAAGCATATCTAGAACAAATAACACAAATATTGAAAACGCAAGACCTGGTTGTAATGGGGGATTTCAACTGCCCAGAGATCTGTTGGAAAAGTAATATGGCAAAACACAGTATTTCCAGTAAGTTCTTGGAATGTATTGGAGACAACATTTTTGTTTCAGAATGTTAGGAAGTAACCAGAGGGACACCATTTTAGACTTAATTCTGAGCAACAGGGTGGAATTGGTGGCAACTGTGAAGGTGGAAGGCAATTCGGGTGAAAGTGATAATGAAATGATAGATTTCATGATTCTAAGGAAAGGAAGGAGTTAGAGCAGCAGAATAAGGATAATGGACCTCAAAAAAGCAGAGTGCAGCAAACTCAGAGAACTGGTGGGAAGAAAATCTAAGGGAAAAAGTTGTTCAGGAGAGCTGACAGTTTTTCAAGGAGACTATATTAAAAGCAAAACTGCAAACTCTCCTGATGCATAGGAAAAATAGTAAGATGCCACTATGGCTCCATGAGGTGCTCTTTAATGACCTGAAAATCAAAAAGCAATTTTACAAAAAGTGGAAATTTGGATGAATTGCTTAGGAGGATTACAAAAGAATAGCACAAGCATGTAGGGATAAAATCAGAAAGCCTACAGCACAAAATGAATTACACCAAGCAAGAGACATACAAGGAAACAGAAGAGGTTTAATACATTAGGAGCAAGAGAAAGATGAAGGAAAGTGTAAGTCTTCCGCTTAATGGGGAAGAAGAGCTAAAAATTGATGACATCTAGAAGCTGAGGTGTTTAATGTCTATTTTACTGAAGTCTTCACTAAAAACATTAATGGTGACCAGATACTCAGCATAATTACTAACAACATAAAGGGCGAAGGAACACAAACCAAAATAGGGAAAGAACGGATATCTAAAGAATATTTAGCAAAGTTAGATATATTCAAATTGGTAGGGCCTGATGAAATTCATCCTAGAGTCCTTAAGAAACTAGCTGAAGCAATCTCAGTACTGTTAGCAGTTATGTTTGAAAACTCATGGAGGACTGGGGAGGCCCAGAGGTCTGGAGAAGAGCAAACATAGTACCAATCTTTAAAAAGGGGAACAAAGAGGACATGAGGCATTATAGACCAGTCAGCCTAAGTTTGATACCTGGAGAGATACTGGAACACATTATTAAAAAAACAATTTGTAAGCATCTAGAGGATAATAGGGTTATAAGGACTATTCAACATGGATTTTTTAAGAACAAATTATGTCAAAACAACCTAATTTCCTTCTTTGGCAGGGTTTCTGGCCTAGTGGATAGGAGGGAAGTAGTACACTGGATATATCTTGATTTTCAGTAAAGCTTTTGACACAATCTCACATGACCTTGTCATAAGCAAACTGGAGAAATATGGTCTACGTGAAATTACTATAAGGTAGATGCACAACTGCTTGAAAGACCATAAAACTGTAGTTACCAAGGGTTTGCTTTCAAAGTGGGAGGGCATATCTAGTGAAGTCCCATTGGGGCCAGTCTTGGGTCTGGTACTGGTCAATATTTTCATTAATGGAAAGAAGTATTAAATTGGCAGATGACACTGATATGGGAAGGGGGTTATAAGCACTTTGGAGGGCAGGATTAAAATTCCAAATGACCTTGACAAGTTGGAGAATTGGTCTGAATTCAACGAGATTAAATTCAGTAAAGACGAGCAAAGTACTTCAAATGCTCAGCTACAAAATAGGGAATAACTGGCTAGACAATAGTACAGCTGAAAAAAATTGAGGGCTTATAGTGAATCATGAGTATGAGTCATCAATGTGATGCAGCTGCAAAAAGGCTAATGTCACTCTGGGATGTATTAACAGGAGTTTTGTATGTGAGAGGTGGGAGATAATTGTTCTGCTCTACTTGGCATTGGTGAAGCTTCAGCTGGAGTACTGTATCTAGTTCTCGGTACCACACTTTAGGAAAGATCATAGAATAGAATCATAGAACATTAGGGTTGAAAGAGACCTCAGGAGGTCATTTAGTCCAATCTCCTGCTCAAAGCAGGACCAACACCAACTAAATCATCCTAACCAGGGCTTAGAAACCTCTAAGGATGGAGATTCCACCACCTCCCTAGGTAACCTATTCCAGTGCTTCACCATCCTCCTAGTGAAATAATGTTTCCTAATACCCAATCTAGACCTCTCCCGCACTGCAACTTGAGACCATTGCTCCTTGTTCTGTCATCTGCCACCACTGAGAACAGTCTAGCTCCATCCTCTGGAACCCTCCTTCAGGTAGTTGAAGGCTGCTATCAAATCCCCCCTCACTCTTCTCTTTTGCAGATTAATTAACCCCAATTCCCTTAGCCTCTCCTCATAAGTGATGTGCCCCAGCCCCCTAATCATTTTCACTGCCCTCTACTTGACTCTCTCCAATTTATCCACATCCCTTCTGTAGTGAGGGGACCAAAACTGGACGCAATACTCCAGGTGTGGCCTCACCAGTGCCGAATAGAGGGGAATAATCACTTCCCTCGATCTGCTGGCAATGCTCCTACTAATACAGCCCAATATGCCGTTGGCCTTCTTGGCAATCAGGGCACACTGCTGACTCATATCCAGCTTCTCGTCCACTGTAATCCCCAGGTCCTTTTCTGGAGAACTGCTGCTTAGCATGTGGACAAGTCCAAGAAAGTCCAAACTGTTCCCTCTAAGGTGCGCGCCTGCGTGGCCGCCCAGGAGGCCATCAAGGTCCACGGACCTGATTACTACAGGCGCGTGCATACGGGTGTAGCCACAGTGGAGCGTAGGGTGAGGTGGGGGGCAGTGGGTGAGGTGGGGGATAGTGATGGGGGAGCATGAGGCATGCAGGTCTATGGTGGGGTGACACCTCGCCCAAGCCTTGGGGCTGTGGTGAGGAGAGACACCTGTCCCCCAGCTCCAGGGCTGCGGTGGGGACGGGAGAGAGGCCTCTTCTCTACAGAGTCCCTTCTGCCCTCTAAGGCTCCTGACTGCACCCATACAGGAGCTCACCCACACACAGCTCCACCAAGCTCGCTCTCAGAAAGTGCTCGCACCCGCAGCAGAGACGCACGCACAAAATCTCTGCTTTGCCTCTGCCCTGCAGCATCCTCCTTGGCACCCGATCTCTCTGGATATCACAATAACAGATGTAAGATAAATCGTACAGGACCCCCCTCTGCTGGGCTCCCCTAATCCTGTGTCCAGGACCCTGCTGGATTCCCTTCTTACAGACAAATGGTCCATTCCTGGTCACTTGCACTATCAAATCTCCCGGTCACTTTCTCCAGATGGAGAGTGCTTCACCTCTGAGAGATGTCCAAGTTTCCTTCTAAACACACACATGCCAACCTATCACCACATAAACCCCAGCCAGCTCAGGCAGGCATTTTTCTCGCTTTCACTTTTCTGTAGTTCCCCAATAAATTATCCTGAGTAGCGCTATTCCTTTGTATAGGCAGCCAGGCCTCCAGACGTTACACATTTCAGATCTGGCAGCACCGACGTAGGAATATATCAATAATAACAGGAGTACTTGTGGCACCTTAGAGACTAGTCTCTAAGGTGCAGGGCTGGCTCCAGGCACCAGGCACCCAAGCTGGTGCTTGGGGCGGCACCTGGAGGGGGGCAGCGCGGCGCTCCGGCCCCCGGGGAGAGCCGAGCCCCAGCCAGGGCTCGCCGCCCTCCTCCCAGGGCTCCGGCCGCCCTCCCCCCGGCCGCCGGGGGGAGAGCGGAGCCCCCACCGGGGCTCCGGCCGCCCCCCCCCTCTGGCCGGCTGCCCCCCCCCCCCCCGCGGGGCGGGGGGCGGCCGGAGGCTTTTTTGCCTGGGGCGGCAAAAAAGCCAGAGCCGGCCCTGCTAAGGTGCCACAAGTACTCCTGTTCTTTTTGCGGATACAGACTAACACGGTTGCTACTCTGAAATATATCAATAATGTGCATTGCACATGTGGTGTTTGTTAAATATTTCTACCACGCAATTTTGCGACTGACAGACTTTAGGGTGTTCAGTTGTGGATTACAGAACACATATATATTGCTTCAGTTAAGTTAAACACACACACTCACACACCTCCATGCTTTCTTTCATCTGAGCGGCGCCTACAGTCATCTAATAACCTGTTTTATAGGTCAGACAGGAACCATGAAGATAGTAATTGGATAATTTACATGAAATCTTTTTTTTCCTAAGGGAGATCCTGAATTACAGCAATTAAATGTTTCTATTCTTTGTTCTGCGGTGCCTCTGTTTACATGTGATTTATGGGGATAAGCAGTATTTTATCTGCCAAAAATATATACCTTATTGAGTCTGAGCCACATCCTAAACCAAGATTTATACAAAACTGTGAAATACCACAAATTACTACCTTTAACCAAAGAAAAAATACCTTCAAGACACCATAGAGTTTTCATTTCCTTTGGGTGAGGAGTCTCAGTTTAGGTTCAGCCGGGCACGGCCAGCCACTAAATTAAATTCTGAGCAAAGGGAACTGCAACCTGAAATATGGGTTGCACATTATAGAATTTCATTGTTTTCTGCTCTTCAGAAAAGCCTGTTATGTGCATAAGACTTCAGTCTGTGCATCTGCAATAGTGATAAGGAAGCTGTTCTAATATGATACACTTGAAGGGCCAAATCCTCAGCTACTGTAAATCGAAGTAGTTCCAGTGACATCCTGGCGGCTGTACACCAGCAGAGGATTTGGCCCTAAATGTCAGATTCCGGGAAATCTTTACGATCCCCTTCACATGTACCATTGGTAACTTTAAAAATATATAGGTTTTTTGTGTCTATTGCTGGTACACATCTGCACATTACCTCGATATTGATGCTGCACATAACAAAATTCATTCTGCTAATGGATGGAAAAAATTAGAGGGAACACTGAGTCCAGAGGAGATCAACAAAATGATAAAAGGTGTTCAGAAACCCTGACCTATGAGGAAAGGTTAAAAAAAAAAAAAAAAACTGGGCATGTATAGTCTTAAGAAAAGAAGACTGAGGAGGGACCTGATAAGTCTTTAAATATGTTAAGGGCTGTTTTAAAAAGGACTCTGGTCAGTTGTTCTCCATGTCCACTAAAGGTAGGACAAGAAGATAGGGCTTAATCTGCAGCATGGGAGATATAGGTTTGATATATGTAGAAAGTTCTTCCTAATGAAAGTACTTAAGCTCTGTAATAAGCTTAGAGAGGTTTTGGAATCCCCATCATTGGAGGTTTTTAAGACTAGGTTGGAAAACTACCTGTAAGGGATGGTCTAAGGCAGTGGTCCCCAAATTGTGGGGTGCAGGGCCCCCCGCCCCAGGATGGTGCAGAGGAACGTTCAGGGGGTATGGAGGGGAAGGGGGGAGTGTTGCCCAGCCCTGCTGTGCCTATGGACCCAGCCCTGACCTGGGTTCCCGTCAGGTTCTGGGGGGGGAGTAGAAAAAGTTTGGGGACCACTAGGCTAGGGTTACTTGGTCCTGCCTCAGTGTAGGGGCTGGACTTTGATCTCTCAAGGTTCCTTCCAGCCCTACATTTCTATGATTCTTTAAAAATCTGCTTGAAGTGTAGACCATTGGTTCTCAACAAGGGTGGGGGGCCGTGTGCTGCGTCAGGTGGGTTGTAGGGCCCCGTGAATGGTGCCCCAAGCCCCAGTGCTTCCTGTGAGGCTAAAGCCTGGAGCTGTGGGGCTAAAGCTCAGAGCCACAAGCCCCGATGCTCCCATAGGGCTGAAGCCTGCAGCCACGGGGCTGAAATAGGATGCTTGGACTTCGAAAATCCTTTTTTAAAGTAGGTAAACTGGATCTTCTAAAACTTATTTCTTCAGATACTGGGAGAAATGGTTTTGTTCTGAGAGGAAAGGGAATATAAAATGTTTATCCTTGTTGGCTTTCAGAACAAATGGGTCTCATATTTTGAGTGAAACAGAATGATTAAAATATTTTTCCATCTACAAGAAAAGAGCTTTTTACCACCTCTTCCTTCATTTCTAACACCTCTTGAAATAATGGTCCTGCATGACCCAATTTAATCTGTATAATCCAAGCACTCTGTCTCTCGACTAATAGTATTTGTTAGTCAAATTTCCTTCTTCTCTATTTACTAAAGGAGCAGTTTTATTGCAATGCTTTGTTAAAGATGAAATTAAGAAAGTAAATAATTACTATTCATTAATAGATAAAATGTAGCTTAATATGTAAACGTACGAAAATCTGCTTTAGAAGCTTCTGCACAACACTTTCTACACTTTTAGGAATTTTATCTTACTCTACTGCAGTTTTACAGGTTACAAATAGCCATCATAACTATTTTCTTCAACATATTACAGGTTCTTGCAACAATGGAACAGCTAGAGAAAGTGAGTAGTTTTCAAGAGTTTGTGCAAATATTCAGTCAGTTTGGAAATGAAATGGTGGAGTTCGCCCATTTAACTGGAGACCGACAAAATGTAAGTACTGATGAAAAGCTTCAAGGTTTATTCCAAGTAACTGTGACTTTTGGCTCTATTCAACAGTGGAGTTGGGTTCTTTTTTTAAAGAAAAGTGATTGTGGTGTGGCTACAAAAAACAATGAATACTTGTATCCTTATCCTGCAGATGTTTCCAAAACCCAGTTTTCTCTCCCCTCCTCTCACTGAGGAGGGCTATTCTTAGTGAATCACTTTCCAAAAGCAAGGGGAGGAGCTATGTAAATAGCCTGCTCTGGTATCTGATAACCAAATTGCCAGTATCTTATCATTTGAAAGCTGCCAAAACAGGTGCTTAACTCCATGTTCTTGTTACTTAATACCTTGCATGTAACACAGATGAGCACCTTCTCAGCAATCAAACGAAGACTGTGATCTGTTTGTGTATTTCTTGCTGAAGTTATTGCAAAATTTTGAGTCTCTTTGGAGAATGTGGCCTGATCACTGATGTTTAATTGTGCTGTAATCCATCAGCAGCTGATTTGAAGGAATATAAGGAAGCCAGGCCTCTTTCCTGAAATGGTCATTTTGTAGTTTGGGCTTCAATATGCTGCTGTCTAGTAGTTTTATTGGGGGGAAAACATCACTGTCGGTGTTTTCATTATGTTTAATAACACTAGGCATGTGTGCAAAACTTTAAGTATGTTCATTGTTCTCAAGGTGAAATGTCAACATCTCAGAGACACCAGGCACTGTTTCCTTTAATGTACTCTAGAGGCTTGACCTTGTGTTCTACATTTGTTTAATGGTTTTTAAGATCAGAAGGGACCATTGTGATGATTTATCTGACTATCTGCCTAATTCAGACCAGTTAATTTCACTCAGTAATTCTTGCATCAAGCCCATAGCTTCTGGCTGATGACATACAATCTTGTCATAAAGTACTCTTTTTCTTTCTTTCTTTCTTTCTTTCTTTCCATTCCCCTCAACACTTGCTTAACTATTACCATGATCAAGGCTTATTATGATTAAATGTGAACACTTTTTTCCAGAAACTCAGTGAAAACTAGTTTGGGAGTATTTACACTTTTGCTGTTCAGAAAACTATAGTGATTGGACATTACTTGATTTGTGAAAATTATTGTAGAATTATGCTAAGCATAGTAGTAATTAGGTTTTTTTACAGCTAGATCTTGCAAAGGGATCCACTCTGGCAAACCCTTATGCCTACAAGGAGCCCTGTTGAAGTCAGAAGTCTATGGATGTGGGTGCAGTTAAAGGATGAGGGCCTTAGTCAGTAGCTTGACATTAGACATACACATTTAACACCTGTACGGTGTGCAGGGGTGTGGATGCAGAATTTCAAAAGTAATTCAGATTTTTTTAAAGCTGTGCTCTAGTCAGCTGCTACTAAAGACAGGTCAAAACTGTTTACGTAACTATTATGAGCGTGTTAGAGCCCTGATGGAACGCTGCATCTCATTCCTTCTGTAAGGATGCTGAAAATGATTTTGTTTCAACTTTACTAGAAGCCAAATAATCTTAACACCCTTTGAGGAGAACCAGTTACTGATGAGCATTATCAGAAATGGGTCATTTTCCTAGTAGAGACTGTCCGTGCTCTAAAGAGCTTATAGTCTAAATGCACTTAAATACCAATAAATGTTGGGGTAAAGGAATGCAACATAAAAGCAAAGTGATTTCACAGATGTAAGTACCTTTTGGTTAGCATCACTACATTTCTCTTTTAAAAATTTGTTTCCTGCCTTTTTAAGTGTTTTCTAAGTAATGTGGGAAAACTTACATTTTTTTTTTTGAAGAAATTGCTTTCATATTTTTCATGTTGACAGGACAGTATTTACATAATGCTTACTAAATATTGGTAACTGGAAAAGTTGTAGACACTTTTTTAAAAAAATGAAAGTTTAGAATTTGCGTAAATAAATGAGCCCTGAAAGCTAAAAACAGAGTGAGTATAAATCCCTAAAGATACCATTATTGCAGGATTCTGACTGTTTTGTCTCAGCTCCCTGCGGTGAGACAGGCAGAACTCTACATTCAGAGCAACAAAACTCTGAAGAGCTGTGGTAGCGACCACAGAGCTTGACTCTAGCAATTTTTGAAGCCTGCCAGTCAATTCTGTTACCTGGTCAGTGAAAGGGTTCCTTCTGTAGCTTGCTACCTCTTTCTTATTTCTGGTTTTCCTTCTGATTCAATCCTTAGCATATCACAGGAGCCTTCATTTCCTGCTAAATCAGGAATTATCTGGAAAGTTTCAAGGGTGGTGTTTAAGCTTTGTGTTGCATTACCATAAGCAGAGAATCATTGCCCTTATAAAGAGGGGATGGCGGCCCTTTTATGCTCACAAAAATCTTTCAGAGTTGGTAGAGTTCTGTTTGCCTCACACTAGGGGACTAAGACTAAATGTGAGAATCCTGCAAGATAACATCAGAGAGGCAGAATTATAAAGATAGTGACTTTCCTTTATATTCTATGTGGATAAATTTTTCAGTAGAGCTAAGCTTCTAGCAATTGCCTAAAAAATGCCGAGTACATAATGTCATTTGCTATAGAATCAGGTTCCTGAGTTCTAAAGGGAAGAAGTCTTTGTTGCTGTCCTGCAGAATTCCTAAGACTTCCTTCTCTTCTTTAATGCAACTCAGCAGCTGGAGAGGTTACTTACCTGTACCGTATCTTGAGTTCAAGGTGTTTTGTCCCGGTAGTTCTCCACCATAGGATGTGTGTGGGCCTGTGCACCTTCCATTGGAGATTGTAAATAGCAGTGCCCACAGTGGATTGCCTTATGCTCCCAGGCGAGGTCATATGGGGAGGCTTGGACCCCTGGCCTGTCCAGTTCCTTCTCAGCTATGGTGGCTGGAAGACTCCACAGCAGATGGGAAGGAGGGCAGAAAGGTAGAGCACCCAGAGGGACAAAACACCTTGAGGAACTCAAGTTACTGTACAGGTAAGTAACCTCTCCTTGGAGTGTATGTCCCTATGGGTGCTTCACCAAAGGAGCCTCCCACGCAGCATGTCAATGTGGAGGCATGTGCCAAGGAGGCGAATTCAAGACAGTTCAGAGGACTGCATCACCAAAGATAGTGTCACCTCTGGATGCAGGTATGATCGTGTAATGTTTGGCAAACGTGTGAACTGAGGACCAGGAGGCAGCCCTGCAGATTTCTGCTATGGCAGCATCCTAAAGGAGGGCTATAGAGAAGGACTGAGCCCTAGTGGAGTGGGCTGTCAATTTGAGGGTGATGTATCCTACCAGTTTCATAGTAAGTTCAGATACCATGTGATACCCACTGTGACAGTCTGTACCCCTATATGCACCCCTTTTACAGGACTATGATAAATTTTGTACAAAGTATGCCTTATGAGGTATCATTTGAAAAACTCATAATTTGCTGATCATTATTGTCCTGGTTAAATGTGGAACAACATTGCACGTAAAGTTATAGGATTCCTCTGTATGGTATTACTAATACATGTTCCAAGTCTGTGGGGAGCAGCTACAAACCAGTTCCTCAGTGGAAAAAATGCTAACCAACGTCTCAGCCAGGTGTCAACAAAATCAAATAGACCATCAACTGGTTAAATGGCCGTTCTTTGACGGGAAAGAAGATGTGGGTGAAAATCTACATCTTGACAAAGAAACAGCTTGGGGTTCCCATCCACACAGACATGCTCTCTCCTGAACCTCTGCTGGTGGTGATTCTCGAAGAAGAGAAAGAACTATAAAAGGAGATGCCCCAAATTATTCCTCCCTTTCTCTCTATCCATGGCATCCACAGTACCTGAAGAACAAAGGAAACAGCTTTGGACTGGGGAGGGATCCTGTCTGAAAGAAATTCAGCCAGTAAGACTGTTGGAACATATGGTGAGAGAGACTTTGCTTTTAATTCACTTAGCTTGTCAAGTTGGGCATTAGTTGTGTTTTGCTTTTATTTTCTTGTAACCAATTCTGATTTTATGCCTCATTACTTGTAATCACTTAAAATCTATCCTTCTGTTGTTAATAAACTTGTTTTATTGTTTTATCTAAACCAGTGTGTCTGGATTGAAGTGTTTGGGAAACTTCATCTGGTATAACAGGATTTGTGCGTATCATTTTCTATTAATAAAATGACAGATTTTATATGAGCTTGTATTGTCCAGGAGAGGGCTGGGCAGTACAGGATGCACATTTCTGGGGAAAGTCTGGGACTGGGAATTTGCTTGTGTTGCTCTGCAGTGTAGTTCATTAGTGGCTGGCAATAGCACTCACACAATATAACTGGGAGTAACTTACATGCTGGAGGCTGTGTGCAGACAGACCAGGAATGGTAGCTCTCACAGCAAAACAGTGTAAAAGGCATCCCGGGTTGGAGAACTGAGGGGACGCAGCTATTCATCAGTCCAGATTGTACCCTGGGTAACGTCAGTTTGAGTGGAAATTGGCCATCCATTCATCTTTTGGCAAAGGATACAAAAAGTCTGGGAGAAGTCCTAAAGGTCTTAGTGCTGTCAAGGTAGATGCTGAGGGCCCTCACCATCTAATTTGTGGAGAATATCTTCCTCCCTTGAGGAATGGGGCTTAGGATAAAATACTGGTAAATGGATCTCTTGGTTGATATGAAATTTCACCCAGACTTTAGGAAGGAATCGAGGATGGGGGCGCAGCATGCCCTGGTCACAGTAGAAGAAGGTGTATGGTAGGTCTGCCATGAGTACCCTTAAATCGCCCATTCTTTTGGCTAAGTTGATGGCTATCAGGAATGAAGTCTTGAGGGAGAGATCGGAGAGTGAGCAGGTAGCCATTGGCACAAATGGGGCCATTCCTCAAGGCATTGAGGACTAGTTTGAGGTCCCGTAGAGGTGCAGAGTTCTGGATAAGAGGGAATACATTTTATAAACCCGTAAGGAATATTGCCATGGTTAGACTGGCAAATACTGAAACCCCTTTGATAGGTGAGTGGAAGGCTGTAATGGTGGCCAGGTGTACTCTGACTGAATTCATTGACAGACCTTGTGCCTTTAGGTCCAACAGGTAATATAGGATCACTGAGAGTGGCACTTCTGAGGCTTGCAAAGAGTGGTGACAGCACCAGGAATGAAAGTGTTTTCACTTTTGCAGATAAGTCTTTCGAGTAGTAGGTTTCCTGCTCCACAAGAGGACTGACAGAACATTAGCTGAGCAGTTCAACTCTATGCCCAAGAACCGCTGAGGAGCCATACTTTCAGGTTCAGAGATGAGAGGTTGGGATGGTTCTGGGTGCTGGAATTCTGTGACAGGAGATTCTCTCCCCGCCAGTCCCGCCAAAGGGAAGTCAGAGAGGCATCACCACAGAGAGATGAAGCAGATCCGAGTTCCACACTTGTTTCAGCCATGAAGGTGCAATCAAGATAGCCATTGCCCTTTCTTGCTTCAGTTTGATTGAGGTCCTCAGGATTGAAGGTATAGGTGTATGGGCATAGAGCAGGATGCAGGACCAAGGTACCAGCAGGGCATCTCCCATGCAGCTGTGGCTGCATCCCTCCTTCGACCAGAAAAGGCAACATTTCACATTTGAGGTTGCAAAGAGGTTTACATTTGGGAGGCCTCAGGTGTGACAGATTCTGTGGAAGTAGGAGCTGTTGAGCTCCCACTTGTGGTCCCGATGGGAGCTCCTGCTCATTGAGTCTGCAACTGTGTTCTAAAGGCGCAGTAGATAAACTGCAGAGCTTTCTAAGTGATGGAAGAGACACCAGTTCCACAGCCTTGGTGGTTCTGCAAATAAGAATTGGGGAACTTTGAAAACTCATGGCGATCGGGGGAGGTCCCAAATGACTGGAAAAAGGCTAATGTAGTGCCCATCTTTAAAAAAGGGAAGGAGGAGGATCCGGGGAATTACAGGCCAGTCAGCCTCACCTCAGTCCCTGGAAAAATCATGGAGCAGGTCCTCAAGGAATCAATTATGAAACACTTAGAGGAGAGGAAAGTGATCAGGAACAGTCAGCATGGATTCACCAAGGGGAAGTCGTGCCTGACTAACCTAATTGCCTTCTATGATGAGATAACTGGCTCTGTGGATGAGGGGAAAGCAGTGGATTGTTATTCCTTGACTTTAGTAAAGCTTTTGATACAGTCTCCCACGGTATTCTTGCCAGCAAGTTAAAGAAGTATGGGCTGAATAAATGGACTATAGGGTGGATAGAAAGCTGGCTAGATCGTCGGGCTCAACAGGTAGTGATCAATGGCTCCATCTCTAGTTGGCAGCCAGTATCAAGCAGAGTGCCCCAAGGGTCAGTCCTGGGGCCGGTTTTGTTCAGTATCTTCATTAATGGTCTGGAGGATGGCGTGGATTGCATCCTCAGCAAGTTTGCAGATGACCCTTAACTGGGAGGAGTGGTAGATACGCTGGAGGGTAGGGATAGGATACATAGGGACCTAGACAAATTAGAGGATTGGGCCAAAAGAAATCTGATGAGGTTCAACAAGGCCAAGTGCAGAGTCCTGCACTTAGGACGGAAGAATCCCATGCACTGTTACAGACTAGGGACCGAGTGGCTAGGCAGCAGTTCTGCAGAAAAGGACCTAGGGGTTACTGTGGACGAGAAGCTGGATATGAGTCAACAGTGTGCCCTTGTTGCCAAGAAAGCTAACGGCATTTTGGGCTGTATAAGTAGGAGCATTGCCAGCAGATCAAGGGATGTGATCATTCCCCTCTTATTTGGCATTGATGAGGACTCATCTGGAGTACTGTGTCCAGTTTTGGGCCCCACACTACAACAAGGGTGTGGAAAAATTGGACAGTGTCCAGCGGAGGGCAACAAAAATGATTAGGGGGCTGGAGCACATGACTTATGAGGAGAGGCTGAGGGAACTGGGATTATTTAGTCTGCAGAAGAGAAGAATGAGGGGGGATTTGATAGCTGCTTTCAACTACCTGAAAGGGGGTTCCAAAGAGGATGGATCTAGACTGTTCTCAGTGGTGGCAGATGACAGAACAAGGAGTAATGGTCTCAAGTTGCAGTGGGGGAGGTTTAGGTTGGATATTAGGAAAAACTTTTTCATTAGGAGGGTGGTGAAGCACTGGAATGGTTTACCTAGGGAGATGGTGGAATCTCCTTCTTTATTGGTTTTTAAGGCCCGGCTTGACAACGCCCTGGCTGGGATGATTTAGTTGGGGATTGGTCCTGCTTTGAGCAGGAGGTTGGACTATATGACCTCCTGAGGTCCCTTCCAACGCTGATATTCTATGATTCTATGATCCTGCTCTCCTTCGTTGGTTTACGTAGTACATAGCTGTCCTGTTGTCCTCAACATTACCCGATAGAAGGGCCTGCTGTATCATGAAGGAAGTGCTAATATGCATAGCAGACTGCTCTTAGGTCCAGGATGTTGATGTGGAACGATATCTCTTATGGGGATCATTTGCCCTGTGCTCTGGCACCCTGTTCATGCGCCCCCACCCCAACCCAAGAGAGAAGTGTTTGTGATGAGAATTTTCAAAAGTGATAGGTGTGGAAATGGAATTCCCATTCAGGGGGTGTTTCCACTGCCCGAGAGAGTCTAGTACCTATGGAGGCACAGTGATTCATTTGGAAAGATTGTGTCTGTTTGAGGTGTATGTAGGCCTTAGCCAGGCCTGAAGGCATCTGAGATGCAGTCTTGCATGTGGAATAATGAACATGGAGGCCGACATGTGACCTAGGATTGTAGACAGGCCCTTGTAGTTGTTTGGGGGTTGTGCTGTAGAGCAGAGCTCAGGCTGGATGCAGTGGAAAATCTGTCCTCGGGCTGGTAAACCCTGGTGGTTAGAATTCATCAGGGCTGCACTAGACTCCCTATCTGCTGGACAGTATTAATGTAGACTTCTTTTAGATTGATGCAGAGACCCAGAAACTGAAATAGGGCTACGGCCTTGGACGTCGCTGACTGGGCCTCTTGGGTGGAGCGGCCTCTAAGGAGCCAGTCGTCCAGATATGGAAAAAATGTGATGCCCTACTAGCACAGGTGAGACGCTATTGCTGAGAGGACCTTCATAAAGACCCTTAGGGCCATGGATATCCCAAGGGAAGGACACGATATTGGTAATGTTCTGAGCCTATTGCAAAAAGCAAAGAATGCTTGAGGGAGGGATGAATAGCCTATTTTCATGCGTCATCTTGGAGGTGGAGGGCAACGAAACAGCCCCCTGCTTCTGTGGGTGGGTTTATGGTAACTAGCATTACCATCCTGAAGTACTGTAATAGGATGTAGGTGTTCAGATTCCTGAGATCTAATATCAGCCTCCAACCTTCACCTCTTGAGAACCAGGAAATATTTGGAATAGAACCCCTTTCCAACAAATTGAGAATGAACTGGCTTGATTGTCCCTAAGTGCAGGAGAGATTGGACTTCTTGCATTAGAAGATCCTTGTGAGAGAGATCCCTGAAGAGGAAGAAAGAAAGGGAGGGTGGGCGGGACAGAACGGCAATGAATGGAGTATCCTGTAGTGACCACCCCTAGAATCCACTTGTCTGTGGTGATAAGCTCCCAGGTTTGTAGGGAATGGAATAGGCAATCTCCAGAAGGAGGATAGATGGCAGAATGGTGCAATTAGTGGGTCTGGAGGAAAAGATTGTTTGAGGCCCTTGACCATATTGTCAAAATAATGACTTAGAGAAAGGTGCAGGCTGGGTGGTTGTAGAGGAGGGTAATCCTCTTCTGGGGGCTTTGTAGACCTGTTGCAGATGGTACTAAAATGGTGGCTAAGGACTGTGAAGCCATGTCAGTGTCGCTGAGAGTAGCCTACAGGGAAGCTTTAGCAGTCAACTGAGCCTCTGAAATGAGGGCTGGAAATTGTTCCTTTTGGTCTTGTGGCAGTTGTTCTAGAAAATGAGCAAACTTTGAATAGTTGTTAAAAATCATATTTTACCATCAAGGTCTGGTAGTTCGTGATTTGAAATTGATGAGCAGCTGACAAACAGCTTTTCCTACTCAGGAAATCTAGGTGTTTAAACACCTTCTCAGAAGGAGAGAATCTGGAGCGGGCTTGACAATCATTGACCATGTCTACAACCAAAGAGTTGGGGGGCAATGAGTTAAGAAATACTCCATTCCCTTGACTGGAATGTAATATTTTTATCCGACTCTTTTAAGTAGATGGGATAGTGTCATAGATTACATGCTAGTGATGACAGTGCTTCATTGATGGGAAGGGATATCTTACTCTGGGGGGATGATATGTAAAATGTCCACCTGGGAATGTTGAGGCTCTTGTACATCCTCCAATGGAATCTGGAGGGATTCTGCTAACCACTTCATTAAGTCCTGGAAGGCCCTAAAGTCATCTGCATAAGAAGGAGATGGCAGCAGCAGCATCGTTGCCTTGTCAGGGATAAGGAAGACTTGGGTGAAGGGGGTAACCCTTCATTTGGTGGCTCTCGCTCCTCGTGAGTCTCCTCGGGTACCAGGGAAATATTCAGTACTGGTGGGCTATTTTGCAGTGCCAGTGGCTGTTGCAGTACTGGCAGGCGTTCCTGTTGTTGTTTCTTGTAGGCTGGTACCCTGTAAGATTGGGTGCCATAACCTACCCAGGCGTTCCAGTAGTCCCACTGTAGAGGTGGATAGGGGAAGGATCCCCACAGGTATTTGTGCTCAGGGAACCTAGGGCATCTGCTGGGCTCTAGGAAGTCTTCCTCAGGGTATGTCTCTAGAGGCGTGGTGTGGTAAGTGTTGAGATAGAGCCCTGTATGAAAACCTCCGAGTCTGAGGATGTCATCTTCCGAGTTGAATAGTGAGTCTTTGGGCATCGGTGCTGGTACTGGAGGCAGTGAATCAAGTCTTGTTCTTGCGAGTAAGGGTTCAGTAATCAACTGATGAAGTGGCAATGGGGAAGAGTCTCTTATAGTGCCGTTTAGGAGAGGGTACTGCAGTTCATCTGAGATGGGATCCTTGGGAGAAAGAAATCTGGAGGGCATTGGAGGGCTATGATAACGAGCAGTAGGAGCCTGATGCGGTACCGGGGCCTGAAATGGGGATGATTGCAGGGCTAGAGATGCATGTGGTAGTGGATGAGGTGATGTCTCAGTGCTTAGAGTGGTTATGTCAAGAGGAAGATGGTACTGAGAGATCCAGCAGGTGGTCTGAATGGTCTCTCTGGCTCCAAGAGGATGTCTGTACCAGTGCCCTTGAAGTGGTCTTCTTAAGAGTCTCTGGTCTTAGATGAATCTCACTGCCTAGAGGTGTCAGATGGTACAGAGGAAGGTGCCTCTTGGTGCTGCTTCATTGATGATTTCTCCAATTGAGATGACATCTAGGCGGTACCAAAATCTTGGTACTAGAGTCAGCTGGAGTCTAGGCTGTACCCATTAGTCTGCTCTAAGAGGTGACTTACTCCTCTTTCGAGAGTCTTTGGTGGGGAAAAAGGAGTTTTCTTCTCTTAGTGGCCTTCATCTCTGAAACTGCCCCCGAGCACTGGAAGTCACTGGTACGGCCTGAGAGGTTTAGCCCGATGTACTGGGCAGGGAGAGGGAATCAGACCCCATGGGAGATGAGGAGCATTCCATTAGGAAGAGCTTGAGTCTAGCCTCTCTATCCTTGTGGGACCTGCCCTTAAACTCCGGGTAGACTTTGCGTTTGGATAGGATATGAGATTCTCCAAGGCTGGAGTGCTTGTTGCTATGAGGAAAAGATTTGTGGGCAGGTTTGATAGGGCTTGTACCTTGAGGCCTTAGGCATAGTCCAGGGAAGTGTCATAGACCACAAAGCCTGCAAGGTCAAGAAATTTAGGAAGGGGGAAACCCCCCAAGCACAAAATTGTGTTACAACTAAGAAAAATTAACAGAACTAGAAAAAATAATAAAATAAATAGCAAATAAGTAAGAAAGGTGAAAAATCAGCTAGGAAGCAGCATTCTTCAATTGCTCTATTTTGAGCCTCAGGTTGCTGAGAAGGAGTTGGAGCAGCGGTGATCTTCATAGAGATATTGTTATGATATGATTATGGCATAGCTATGAGGTATGTAAGATATCATTGAAAAGGTTATGATTCACTCAATATGATTGTCCTATTTGTATGCATGTATCATTTTGGTATCTGAAGTTAGGAATATTGTCTGTGCATCTATTACAATTGTGTTTACTCCTGGAGAACGCCCACTAGGCAGAATGTAATCAATCTAGATAGCTGGCTGGGAAGGGCCATTAGGGAGAACAATAGGTTTTAGAAGAAGCTAATCTCCCACTGGGAAGCCTTCCTGAGGACGCTACAAACAGCCTCTGAGTTATGGCTGCTGTGACCCTACAGGGACATGTGACCAAGTCACGTGGCGCTGGTCTCCATCTTGGAATACCAGTGTTTTTCCACTGAAAGGCGTGGGAACTAAGCTTGGAGACAATGGGTTTCCGCCATATGCAAAAGCTATTTAAGGCAGGGGAGTGACATCATCGTGGTGGTTCACTGACTCCCTGCCCAAAGAGACTCCTGAAAACACCTGAGAAAGGAGGACTGAACTGGGGGGAAGGGCTGAACCGAGGCTAGAGGGATTTATGAAAGGAATACATGGGGTTTTAAGCTGCAAGCAAGTGCAGCTTGCTCTTTAAGAATGTCAGCAACTGCCTTAAATCATCATTTAGAGTGAGAATTTGAAACTCTCATATTCAATCCCTTTAGTATATTAAGCTTAGATTGCGTTTTTGTTTATTTGCTAGGTAATCTGCTTTGATCTGTTTGCTATCCCTTATAATCACTTAAAATCTATCTTTTGTAGTTAATAAACTTGTTTTTTTTGTCTAAAACCAGAGTGGAATTCATAACTTGGGGCAGAAAGCTGTGAATATTCCTCTCAAGACTGAGGGAGGGGGTGAATTTCATGAGCTTATGCTGTACAGTTCCCTGTGCAGCACAAGACAGTATAATTTGTGGTTTACCTTCCAGAGGGGGTGTGCACCTGAGAAGCTGGTCAATGCCCTAGCTGTATAGCCTTCCCATGCAGGGGCTGGTCAGAAAGCCTGTCTGCATGTTACTACAGCTGGGTGTGTCCCTACCTGTGTGCTGGTGAAAGTGTGAGACTGGGAGCATGTCTGCAGCTTGTCACAGCATTATAGGGTGAGTGGGAGCCCAGTCTGCTGGGTTGGGGGGCTCAGTGGTACCCCAGTTCCAGGCGGCACCCCATGGGGAACCCGTCACCCCCCCAGCACAAAATTGTGCTACAAGAAAAATTAACAAAACTAGAAAAAAATAATAAATAATCATTGAAGCAAATAAGTAAGAAAGGTGAAAAAGCATCTAGGAAGCAGCATTCTGCAGTTGCTCTATTTTGAGCCTCAAGTGGTTGAGAAGGAGAAGGAGTTGGAGTGGTGGTGAGTCTGCACCTAGCTATATGCCCTTGCCTGGGAGCACTAGGTGCTGCACTGTGCAGGCATAGTCCTGTGGATGCTGCTATTTACAATTTCCATTGGAGAGGTCACAGGCAAGTGTACAGCCTACGGTTGAGCACCCACACGATCACCTGCTCAAAGAAGACTTTAAGAGTATTTGAGCTGGAGTGATGAAAGGGCTCTCAGTTCTTTAAAGATTAAGACACTATGCAACTGAGTTCTGCTGGTGTGTGAGACTTTTTTTTATCTTTAACTCTTTGCTCTTGTAATGACTTTAATGTGTCTTGAGCATCTTTCCTCTCTCCAGCTCATAGCCCTCAAATTCTCTCCTCTTGCAGGGCTTACTTTCCATGGGCTAAGTGACACACATCCCTCTCCTGGGAAGTTCCTGACAAATTTCTGCTACTATTGAGTTCCTCTCTGTACAAATAGATTGGTTTCTAGCTAAGCCAGTTAAGTGTTTCATCAAGTAAAATTTTATGCACTTAATATTTTAACCACCAAGGTTGTAATTACATAATACTATTATTCTTTTTAAAAGAAGAATAATTTTATAGCATCTTTCTTTATGAAGATTCTTTGGTTTGGCAAGTTTTTCAAAGGTGACCTAACAAAAAAGCACTGGGTTTATGCTTTTTGTTTGCTTTATGATGTGTTGAGGATCTGATTTCTCCCTCTGCCTTTCCCTCTCACTTCCCTGCACACCGTTTTATTTTGGGATGGATTTTTTTGCTTGGTTTTTACATTAGAATTGTCATGTCTTGCCTTCCTGTTTATTCAAGAGGACTCCTTTGGATTAGGAAATTAAAGGAGTGGGAGCTTTCTTAGGACATAGCTGGAGGATCTGGGATATTGAATATATCGGAGACCTTTTCTTCCAGGAGTTTGACTCAAATGGATGTTAACAGAAATAAAATATAGTTTTCAAATAGTCCGACATAAAATGTCTTCCCCTTCAGTTGCTCAGGTTTCATTCTTTATTGTTTTGTGATGTCATAATTCTGCACGTACTCTAGATTTCCAAGAAGTTGTCTGTTGGGAATAGACTGATATTTCAAGACTCTCACATCATAAAGCAGCTTAAAAAAAAAGACAACTTTTTTCCTTTTGGTTGGTCCTTTTCTTTCTTTCTAAGTAGCTAATTTCTTCAGCTATCATCCAAGAATACTCAGTGTTTTCATTTTCTTTACATAGGATTTAAAGGATGAAAAGAAAAAAGCTAGAATGGCGGCAGCTAGGGCTGTTCTTGAGAAATGCACCATGATGCTTCTCACTGCTTCAAAGGTAAGACTTCGCGTACTTTCCTCAGGGTTGGGGAACCACAGATTATAGGAGCTGGCAGAATAAGGTAACCCTGTTTCCACAGCTAAGTTATAAAGATTGCAACAAAAGAAATTTGAATGTAAAATGATGTTGGGGAGAGGCTTTTCCATGAGTAATGCTAAAAATGTTGCCATGTGCAATAGTACGTTAATTGAAGGAATTTGTAATAACATTACACATTTTTGCTTTAGGCTGGGTATAGAAATGAGTATTTGTTTCATTATACCACACGTGGACTTTTGGGTAATATGTTAAATTTATTTTTAAAGACATGTCTGAGGCATCCTGACTGTGAATCTGCTCGTTTAAACAAAGAAGGAGTGTTTCACCGAATGAGATTAGCTTTGGAGCAGGTAATAGAGATCGTAACTGACTCTAGACCCAGTGGAGAGAATGAAATGGCCTCCATAAGTATATATACGAGCATCAAAGAATTCAAGGTAAGGATAAAGACAGCATTATTATTCTGTGGCTTAAAAGAATTTGATTACAACATAAATTTCAAAAATACATATGTACAGTAGGAAACTAATTTCTCTGCACCTTGAATGAGTGGCAGTTTCCAATATCAGGCCTTGCACAGAGCTCCCAGAAGTTCATTATAGTTTGAAAAAAGATGGTTATGGCTTGTCCGATGCTGCTATTGTACATCATCTGCTAATATTCCAACCACTTCTAACACTCAGGGGAGTAGATCAAAATGTATTCAGATCTATATGCTATGTTGAAGTGCTGCTCTCAACTCACACTCTTAGGCGGCCCAGATAGTAGGGTATGTCTACACTCACTAACCCCAGGCTCTGACACAGGTTTAAGGCCAAGCCCCGCTTCTGTCAACATTGAAATCATTCACTCAGACCCACAGACCCTGCTGGCAGAGGGGAGGTGTGTGTCAGAGCCTCAGTCCCCCTTGAAATGATTCAAAGCCTCAGGCATTGCTACGTGGCTGCTAGGTCAAGTCCAGGTTGCCACATTCAGGTTTGGAGAGTCCAACAATGATATCCCCCAGTTCTCTGCAGCTGTGTTTCCTAGCCCTTCAATCCCAAAGCTTTCCACTCACTTCCCAGGAACTGAAAGCAACCTCCTGGTTCAAATGCAGCTGTTTGGCATTTAACCCTTCACTTCCACATGGACGGCTCCACTGGAAACACAATCAATGCCGGCATGTATTTGAATGGCCAGCAGTAAGATCAAGTCCTGCATCAAGCGCATTGCTAGCTGGCCAGAGAAACAGAGCTGGATTCTAGTTAAACTCTGGTGCAAGGTGGGCAAAACGCAGGGCCGGCTCTGGCTTTTTTGCCGCTCCCCCTCTCCCCCCCCCCGCGCGGGGAGGGTGCCGGGAGCGCTGGGGGGAGGGCGGCGAGCCCGCTGCGGCTCCACTGGCGGCCTGAGCGCCGGGAGGAGGGCGGAGAGCCCAGCTGGGGCTCCGCTCTCCCCGGCAGCCAGAGCGCCGGGGGGAAGGGCGGCAAGCCTGCCGCGGCTCCACTCTCCCCGGCGGCCAGAGCACCGGGGGGAGAGCGGCGAGCCCGGCCGGGGCTCCGCTCTCCGCGGCGGCCAGAGCGCCGGGAGGAGGGCGGCGAGCCCGGACGGGGCTCCACTCTCCCCGGCGGCCAGAGCGCCGGGGGGAGGGCGGAGAGCCCGCTGCGGCTCCGATCTCCCCAGCGGCTGGAGCGCCGCCGGGAGGGCGGTGAGCCCAGTCGCAGCCCCGCTCTCGGGCCGGAGCGCCGCGCCGCCCCCCTCCAGGTGCCGCCCCAAGCACATGCTTGGTGGGCTGGTGCCTGGAGCCGGCCCTGGCAAAACGTTCAACTTCATCAAGAGCACAAGAAATGATCATGTCTACGAAACTGTATCCAAGCGGATGGCAGTGTTGGAGATCAGTTGGACAGCAGAACAGTGTAGAGAGTGAATAAAGCAGCAAGTCAGCGATGTTAACGTCCCATTCCAGGACCTTCCTACAGCTACTGAGTGTATAGCTGAACCTTCTTTTGCTAGGTCCTTTGAAATAAGGATATGGTTTCATAAGCCATGGCAACAGGTAAGTGGGATCTCCTAGAATAACAGTAGGGACAGTGACTCCATTTATCAGAATGTCATTCAATGGGAATAATGTCCCAGCTTCTCCATGATGGTAAAGTCTTGATCTCTGGAACACGCTGGCATCATGCACCCTGCCAGTGTGTCCGACATTAATGTCCAGGAATCTGCCCCTGTGGTTGACCAGGGCCTGCATAACGATGGAGTAGTACCTTTGTGGCTTATGTACTCATGCTTCCAGTGTATAATTTATAGGCATGAGTCCCTGCATGGTGCGGCGCAGATTGGAAAACTCATTCACTGAAAGCCAGCAATTATTTCAGGAACATTTTCTAATGCCCATCAACTTCGGGTACAATCTCTGCTCAGAAACCTCTGCCACAACAACCCTCACAATTGATTTGCGAGTTCCAAACTGTAGCAGTCTGGGGTAGCCAGCATACATGGCTATAGTGATCTCTGTTTGGACCAGCATGACCTCCGTTATATGGGTGTCCTGGTGCTGGAAGATAGGGAAGGCTGATCACAAATCTCCAGGAACATCTGCTTCTTCATGCGAAAGTTCAGGACCTACTGCTGTTCATTCCCATGTCCGCATGACAATGTGATCCAACCAATCTGTGCTTGCGGCCCTGCTCCAGAAGCACTGTTATACATAGGGGAAATCTGCGACTAAGGCAAAAGGCATGAGCAGCATCAACTGGTTTGCCGCTGGAATGACAGTACCCCTATTTGCTCTGGCTGCTGGGAGTATACGGACACAAAATGGGTTGGCAGGATGTGTTCATGGGGTAAAACCACCCAAAACACTCTCAATTAACTCCCATGGGACAGACAGACAAGTTCTCCCACAACCCTCTGTGAACCAAGCCCTAGAGCAGGGGTCGGCAACCTATGGCATGCGTGCTGATTTTTAATGGCACGCTGCTGCCTGCCGGGGTCCCGCTCAGCCCGTTGCCGAACCCCGGCAGCAGGCTGAGCCGGACCCCAGCAGGCAGCAGCGTGCCATTAAAAATCCTGCCCGACCTAGCCTGCTCTTCTCCACCCCCCACCTACCGCTCTCTCTGGCAGGGGCAGTGGGCAGACGCAAGCTTGGTCCTGTCGGCTTCTGCTGTACGGCAGGCTCCGCCGGCAGCCAAGCTTCCCCCTCCCCTGCCTCTTCCCCCAGCGTGCTGCATCGAGCCCCATCTCCTCTACCTCCCTCCTGCCGATGGCCCTTGCGAGGGATGGGAGAAGAGCAGTCCCAGCGCCCTCGCTGCTCAAACCGGTAAGGAGGCTGAGAAGAGGCAGGGGGAAGGGGGGTAGGAGCGGGGTGTATCCCTCCAGCCCCCTGCTGTGAGCCGCTCAGGGGGCAGGGGGCTGGGAGCACCCCCCGATCCCAGCCCACCCCTCTGCCCTGACCCCTGCACCCCCCTTGCACCCCATCCCTGATTCCTGCACCCTCCACACATACCCAGCCCCCTTACAGCCCATGCCCTGACTCCTGCACCCCCTAACACGCCCCCAGCCCTCTGCCCTGACCCCTGCACCCCCCTTGCACCCCAGCTCCCTGCATCCCCCCACGACCCCATCCCTGACTCCTGCACCCTCCACACATATCCAGCCCCCCACACCCTCTGCCCTGACTCCTGCACCCCCTCACATGCCCCCAGCCCTGACTTCTGCACCCTCCACACATACCCAGCCCCCCCCACATCCCCTTGGCCTGACTCCTGCACTCCCCACACATCCCCAGCCCCCCACCCCCCATGCCCTGACTCTTGCAACCCCCACATCCCCCCCCCCCACCCTGAGCACCAGGTTGGCAGCGGGCTGAGCGGGGCCGGCGGCTGGGACCCCAGCTGGCAAGGGACCGGCAGCCAGAACCCCAGACCGGCAGCGGGCTGAGTGGGGCCAGCAGCCGGGACCCAGGCTGGCAGGAGCCAGCGGACGGAACCCCAGACCAGCAGCAGGCTGAGCCGCTCGGCCTACTGCTGGTCTGGGGTGCCGGCCCCGCTCAGCCTGCCGCCGGTCTGGGGTCCCGGCCCCGCTCAGCCTGCTGCCGGTCTGGGGTTCTGGCTGCCGGCCCGGGGTTCTGGCTGCCTGCCCCTTGCCAGCTGGGGTCCCAGCCGCCGGCTCCGCTCAGCCCACTGCCGGCCTAGGTGGACGGAACCCCAGGCCGGCAGCGGGCTGAGCAGGCCGGCGGCTTAAGATCAGCATTTTAATTTAATTGTAAATGAAGCTTCTTAAACATTTTGAAAACCTTGTTTACTTTACATACAACAGTAGTTTAGTTATATTATATATAGACTTCTAGAGAGAGACCTTCTAAAAAAATGTTAAAATGTATTACCGGCATGCGAAACCGTAAATTAAAGTGAATAAATGAAGACTCGGCACACCACTTCTGAAAGGTTGCTGACCCCTGCTCTAGAGCAACTACAGCTGGCAAGAGTGCAATAGCCCACAAACCCACAAGCTGAAGTTGTGACTTGGGTCTGCTTATTGTAGTATGGATGCGCCAGCATGGCTGTGAGGCCTGCGTTTCCAATGCATTGTGGATGTTCAAGGGCAGACATGGAAATGCCAAATCTGCAGGCATGGGTCACACAGGTCTGGGCTTAGTGTGCTGTGTAGATGTACCCATAATGTCTCAGCCAGTGTTTCCCTAAAATAAGTCATTAGGGGGTGGACTAAGGAAGCTCCTAGTTGATAATTGGTAATTAAACTTTTAACATTTTAAAATCTACACACTGAAAACATCACCCTTCTGTGAAAAGAGTGTAAAAGAGCAAACTGTCATTTTGAAGAAACTGTTCAAATCCAAAATCATCTCTTCTGCTCATTTAATCTTGCTCTGCTAAAATCCCATTGGATATCACATCCCACCGAGAACATGTTTCTGATTAAACGGATGTCTTAGCTGAACACTTGACAGTCTGTCCTGCCCAAGATTTATTCCTCAGGATGGCAATCGGGGGAGAGCCTGGCCCTTTGCATCCTGACTTTGATCTTATCTGATATATCCATTCCCTGGAGGTTGTGCTACTCTTTTTTCCATATCCCTGCACCTAAAATTTGGTCAAAATTCCCATGATGCGACTGCCCAAGAATATCCCCTTTACTATATGTAAAATTTTTATAAACATTTTGAATGCAGGAGGATGTGTAAAAGACCAGACAAAACGTGAATACCACATTGTTTAGCAGCAGTCACTAGATTGGGTTTATCTTCCTATTCACAGCAGAACTATTATAGTACAGATATATTGAAATATGCTTAACTTTGCTGTTTGTTTCAGGGGTGAGACACAAATTATGTTGCTAATGGGGCTAGTAGGTGAAGAAACAAAATGGATGGCTGCGGGTGGGTAAAATAATTTCTCATTGGCAGAAAGTGCTAACAATAGGCTAAAGGAAAGCTGAAGGGTGGGAAAAAATGCACGATACATTCGCTATCTGTATTTACATGAATGATTCACAGGGAACTGAATTTTATCCTTTACAGAATAAAGTGGAAGGTCTTCGGGAGAATCTTTATTTTCTCTCTAAAGAGAATCTTTCAACAATGCTGGAACTCATTCTGGAACACACAGAAGATTTTACTGATTCTGCCTACACCAGCCATGAGCACAGAGAACGCATCTTGGAACAGTCCAAGCAGGCTAAAATGGAACTAGAGCAGCTGGTTTCAGTGTGGATGCAAGCTGTAAGAGCTTTTTAGCAAAGTAAATCGTTTCATCTATACTTTGGAAAGAAAAATATGTTTTTTAGACTCTCTTTTTTGGTTTAAGAAAACAGAATGTATATAATATATCAAAAAGCAGTTCATTATAACGACCTCTACCCCAGTCCTCTACATCGCTCTTGCAGACTTGAGGATATTTTAGTTTTCCATTGTTTTAGTCCTTCTCTGCCCCCATAATGCTCTGAATTCTGGCCACCATTCTTGTGGTGAACAATTGCATGGCATTCTTTTCAGAGCCAGTTCTTGCTCCTTACTTGATTAAAAGAATTACTGTTGAGTAATGAGATAATTATTTTCTCTCTTCCAAAAAAAGAGAGTATCAGCTTTTTAATTAAAAACAAAAGTAGTAGCCAGTGGAATATTTTAAATTAAAATATACTAATGGAACACTTAGTCATGTGTCCTACTTTTCCAATATTTTTAGTGTTCAAAAATAATTTGTTCCTTGTGGAGGTTTTAAATTGGTATAGGCGGTCAGTTTTGTTTCACTGAAACTCAGTGTACAGGCTAATCCAGAACATTCAAAACTTTTGAAAGCTAAATTCCCTTTCAGGAATATGAAAACAATTGTGCAGCCCTATCAGCCCCCCGATGTAATGTTGAAAGTCTACTCAGAATGAGTGTCCGCTCAAATGGGCAGACATCACACTCATATTTGGGTCACATTTTCAAGGTTTTCTTCCTAATTTTAACAGGTAGAAACTGATGTTTTTAATGGAAGCTGAGGCTCTGGAGAATAATTGAGAGGCCTGGGTTCTCCCCAGTTGACTCCTCTGTGCTTTCCCAGGCAGAGTGTCCCACACTTTGGAAAATATTGAGTTAATGTGTAGTCCAGTTAGAAACCTTACTTACTGTTTACTTTTTAAAAAAAAATTATGGACTGATATTTAAAGCTTTTGAACAAGGATCATATGTGACTCATACTCAGATCATATGTGACTCATGTCGAAGAATACACAAGCAACATTACAGAAAGAGAGTCACTAGTAACGTAACTGTCTATCAAGTACTTTATCTTATACACAGAATTCTTGAGTCTGGAACTAACTGATGATTATCATGCCCACAAATGCTACAAAAGTAGCTAATTGGCTAAACATATTGGTTCCTCCTAAACTCTTCCTATATAATCTGGTAACTGCAACACAGCCCCAGTGTTGCTGCTTTTGTGCCACGTGGACCAGCTCTTCACAGCAGCTTTGCTCTGAGTTTGAGGATATAATTTGTAGACTTGGGTTTTGATGACAAACCTGTCTTCCTTATTGTTCTTCTCTTTCTTACCTCCTCCCCAGTAGCAGTATGTACTAGCTGTGGAATGCAAGCATAGTATATTTTCCAAAGATGGCTGTGTGTGACCATCCATTATTGGAGATGAGTGACCATTTGGGTCCCTGCAGCAAGTGGAGCACTGTCCATTGCAAAGATGGACAAAGGTGCTTGCTGTAGGGAATACAGCCTGACATCCTCTCTGTATTTGTGATCTTGCTAAGCCATCAAACCCAACACTCATAACCTCCACCCTGGTCCTGAGTCTGGTAGTTCTTCATTCTACACCGGAAACCCCAGCTCCCAGTACGGTCCTCTCTGGGTGCTTGTCTGCCCAAAGATGTTCATTTTTCTTAATGAGATGCTGCTCCCATGGCTATGTTGCAATCATTGACCCTCTCATTATTGTTTCTATGGGAACTGTGATTGGGAAGAGCCCTCACTGGTGACGTTTATTCCCTGCCTGCTGCCACCCTTTCTTGTGACTCCATAGGCTTCAGACAATAGGTCCCCGCCTCCTCAAATGGGTGTAACCCATCTGAATGCACTCTGTCCTCTTCAGGATGTCCTCCCAGAAAAAGGGTCTTGAAAGAGATATGAGCCTCTGAAGGGGAATCTTAAAGGTCCCATATGCTGAGGAAGGAGAGGCCTCATTCCTCTGTCTCCTGTCCGGAGATTCAGAGTCTGCAGCCCAAAGTTCTTAGTTGTTCCTGTTCTTACTTCAATAGTAGTGGAGTTTAATGAGCTTATAAGTTCCTTAATCACTTGCTGATAGTCAAGGAGTTTAATTGTCTCATATGAATCAATTAGGTGTTGAGGAGACAGCCTGCTCCTGAGAAGACTTGCCTAATAAGGATGCTTTTAAAAGGAAAAATATGAAAAGGGATTTTTCCATCTTCTGTCAATGTTATTAGGAAACATTATTAATTCTGAATGGTAGATCCCTGCTAAAATGGTATGTTAGCAATATCCGCCACAGGCCATGCTTAATGCCTGAAATGGATGCCACTGTTGGCTCTTTCCCTTTTAAGGCACAGTATGTGCAGCTCTGTGAGTAGCCATTTCCTGCTTTATTTCTCCTCCAGTTTCTCTCCTGAAGAGTTACTGCCCTGTACAGTCCTGTAGGGAGAACTCTAGGACTCATGAAGAGGGTATATGTTTACTAAAAGTACTCTGCAGAACTGCTTGTGACATTAAAAGATTTTCATTTAGCTCCCTCCTTTGTCATAGCTAAGAGACAGATCTGGCTGCTGTCCAGCATACCACACTGTCCCTTAAAACCAGCAGTCCCAGGTACTGTTTAATAGTAACTATATGTTCAACAAAGCCCTTGATACCAGAGGTTCTTAAGAGAGTCACAGACCTTTCAGGAATCTTCAACTGTTCTTCCTTCCTTAAACTCTGCATTAGATTTTAAAAAATCCCCAAACCGTAATCTTTGATATTACTTGTGATTCAGCAAGGTTGTCATCTTGTTTCTTCTGCACTGTGGTAGCTAGGAGACATATTAGGCTACTGTCCATTTCTAGAACCCACCTGATTCAGGAGCCCAGGCACTGGAGCTAGGGCCATGGTGTAGATTAGGTATACAGATTTATAATTCAGTTAATTGGGTTGTTTGAGGGCTTATGCTGTACCTCTAATACTTTTCTTGTTCCAGGCAACAGCTGAGAGTTGGCAGTTCTTTTGCTGGCAGTAGTCAGTTGAGCCACAGATCTGGGTAAGCTCTCTGGGCCTCAGGAAAAGGCAGGTTTAAATGCCTCTGTCCTGGGGCAACAGCATAAAAGATTTTTTCTTTCCCCTATTGCTTCATATTTAAAGTCCTCTTGCAGGTGCTTCTGGGGAATCCTAAGCAAGATAAAGCTTTACTAGCACTCTACTAGTAGTCACTAAAGCCTGACAGCAGTTTAGAAAGCTTCAGTTCCTAAGCTTTTATTTGTACAGGACAAAGATGCTTTGTCTATCCTACAGAAGGGATATTTCTTAGACTTTCTCCCTCAGTCTCCATTCTTCCTCTTGACTCCAGTAAGGGATGGCTTTATGGGGTTCAGTTTAATGGATTTTGCATTTAGGATCCATTGTATATCTGGGCAGAAGGGACTCGGGTCCTGTGTCTGACAGTACTGATTTCCCATAAAATATGGGAGATATAGTACATTCCGTCCTGTATTTGCCCCTTTCAGGGCTGGATTAAGGCATGTGCTTTCTAGGCCCTTACTCCAGATCATGGCATCACATGATGAGATCAGAATCTCTCCTCTTTTTTTTTTTTTTTTTTTTGTTTTTGTTTTTTTGTTTTAAAGTTCTTTGAGTACTTGCTCATGTCAGTTCCATTTTAGGTGTGTGCGTGCACAGTTGCCGGAGATTTCTACCTTAGCAGTATTCTTAGGGCCAGCTGTGGCAGCCTCTGGAGTAGCGCTCCCATGCGGGGGTATATCAGGTGCTGCTGGCCCTGCGCCCTCTCAGTTCCTTCTTACTGCCCATGGTGGTTAGTCCGAGTGCCTTTCCTTGCATAGCAAAGGCTAGCGGTTTCTTCTTGTCCACAATGGACTTCATGCCTTAGAGCGTTTTGTAAATAGTTTGTTGATAGTGTTGCCTAAGTAGCTGTTGAGTATAGTCGTTAGTTAGCAGTTAGAGTCCCGTCTGGGACTTCACCCTAGGCGGGGCATGCCCCACTCGCCCGGCTTTAAGTCGTGTTTGACATGCAGCAGACCGATGTCGATCAGTGATCCACACGACAGTTGTCTCAAGTATCTGGGAGAAAGCCCGAGGAAGGACAAGTGTCATATTTGTAAAAACTTTCGCCCTTGTACCCAGAAGGAGCGGGATATCCACTTGAGGGCTCTCCTAATGAAATCCGCTCTTTGTCCTGCACTGGAGTCCACCATGGCTGACCGTGTGCTGAGTGGATCAGCTTTGGTGCGGAGCACGCCACTAGCACTGAACTCAGCCCAGCACCGCTCCCCTTCACTGGTGCCCAGGAAGCAGCTGAGGAAGTGGGGCCCTTCGGTGCCGAAGGACCGAGGGCCTACAGGCAAAGGACCTATGTCAGCCCATGTGCCCGCTTTGAGGCTTCAAGGGGGTATTGCGGTGGTCAGGGACCCTCCCCCCACACCGGGCAGTGGCAGGAGCTCCCAGCCTACAGTGGGGCCTTCAGGGCCCAAAGCGGTTCCGGCGGCTAAAAAGCAAAGCTGACTGGCTCCACAGGTGCCACGCTAGGGCAAGTCCACTGGAGTGCAGCAGCATAGACTCGTGGAACAGCCTCGGGCACCGGATCGCAGTCGCAGGTCTCCTTCGCCACGACCTCGGTCCCTGCCTCAGCTCACCGGCCAGAAGGCCTACGTTCCAAATGAGATCCACGCTGACCAGGCTCTTGTAATGACTTTAATGTGTCTGGAGCATCTTTCCTCTCTCCAGCTCATAGCCCTCAAATTCTCTCCTCTTGCAGGGCTTGCTTTCCCTGGGCTAAGTGACACACATCCCTCTCCTGGGAAGTTCCTGACAAATTTCTGCTACTATTGAGTTCCTCTCTGATCTCCAGATCCTTTCTATTGCCTATGATCTGAGACAGAGCCCTCCTATGTCCATAGCCCTCAAACATTAGCCCAAACTTTGACATGTAAATTAGTTTTTGTATTAGTTAGTTTAATCATAGTTAGAAAGGATCACTTGCCATTTGCACTGGCCATACCACACTGCACTAAGGCCACCATGGCCACGCTCGCACCAGCAGACCAACCTATTTGAAGGCCCCTGCCAGTTCTCCCGCCAAACCTCATTACACCCTTCTCAAGGACCTGGTGCCTTACCCAGACCCTGAGTTGCTGATCCTATTAAACCTGGTTCTGGCGAGAGGTATCAATACACCATCCACATGTCATTTCATGGTCCCAAACACTGGCTGGCCCATGTGTGCTTTGACAATGTCAGGCTGCTGATTGCTGAGATATGCCTTGGACTGTGCTGCTACAAGACAGATGGTACCAATGGAGTTGGATGATTTACCCTATGGACGAACAGGAGGTGATGCTGCTGGTTTCCCTAATGGTTCAGACCTGGGACAGCAGCCCAGATAGTGCGTCCAGAGGCCCCTACATCCCTGTGACCTATACTGTGGAGCTAGAGATAAGTGGTACCCCCGCATCAAGCCCACCTCCATACCCATATGATCCCACCCACTGGCCGCACAGGAGCTCTTTGGATCCATGTCATTGAACTCCAGACTGTGAGAACCTAGGACACAGCTTTTGGCAGACAGCGCCTCCAAGAAAGGAGCCTCAGACCTCCCAGAGCAAGTGGCGAAGCAAGAACAGCCAGAGCAGCCAGTGTGCCAGCAGGTGTGCTGACAGCATCATCTTCTCTGGATGAGGCAGTGGTGCTGGCCTCTCCCTCCCTTCCGGATGACAACAGACAGTGCTAGGAACTGCTGATGAGGATTGCTGGAAAAGGTTCAGGATCTCACCCATGGACATTCTTCAGTCTCCTTCAGGCTCCTTCCTAGGAGGCTCTCCCTAGGCCGTTTTGGAGCCTCCTAAGGATATGTGGCACACAGCAGCCGTCGAAGAGGGCTGAGAAAAAATTTTTTGTTCCCTCCAAAGGGGCGGGACATTTGTTTTAAACTGTAACCTGAACTTTCTTGTCGTCTAAGTGGTCATGGAGGAGAACAGACTTCAACCCAAGTCTGCCCCTTCGGACAAGGATACCAAGAGACTAGATCTCTTCAGCATAAAGAACTTTTTGTCAGCCAGGCTATTATTCCGTATTGTGAGCTACCAAGCACTCGTGTCAAAATATGATTTTATTCGTTACAACACAGTCGGAGATCATCAGTTTATTACCACTGGAATGTAGACCCCAGTTTCAGGCTATCTTAGATGAAGGGAAGCTGGTATCCAGATTGTTACTTCAGGTGTCACTTGATGCACTGGACATGGCTTCATGCGTCAGAGCAACCTCAGTGGTTATGTGGTGGGCCTCTTGGCTGCAGTCCTTTTGGGTTCCTGATTGAGGTCCAGGCAACAACTGAAGATCTCCCCTTTGAGGGTAACAACCTTTTCAGTGAGAGAAACTATAGTCACTTCATTCCCTTAAGGATTAGTACGCCATCCTCTGCTCCTTGCAATTACACATCCTGGCTCTTCATGCGAAATATTCTAAGTCACTGCCGCACAGATACTGGCCAGTCCCTCAGCTATGCTACTACTAGAAGACCTGTGAGCCACCAAGAAAACACCAGAGGGTGTAGCGTGGCAGACGTATTGCACCACCAGCATACCCTCTCTAGACTCAGCTGCCTACCAAGAAGACATTTTGATGGAACGCTCGAGAGCTATCAGCCAGTCTCCCTCAAACCTTTTGGTGGCCGCCTGGCTCATTTCCTTCTGACATAGCAGTGTATAATACCAGGCAAATGGGTCTTAGACATCATTGCAGCTGGTGCATGATTGAATTCCTGCCCCCCCTCCTCAAAAACCCCTTCCCCATCCCTATTCGGGGACACTTCTCATGAGAGGATTCTCAGCAAGGAGCTGGACTCTTTAGTCCAGTTAGGGGCAATAGATCCTGTACCCCCTTGTCACAGGAGTGGGTGGAAGAGCTTTTACTCCAAATACTTTCTAATGTCTGGAGACCCATCCTAGACCCCAGGCAGCTGAACATTTTCATCTGCCACTCAGAATTCAGGATGATTTTACCCAGGCCACTATAATCCCCTCCCTGAATGCAGGTGACTGGTATGCGGCTCTCAATTTGAAGTACGTCTATTTCCGTATAGATACTATCCAGCGCCGAGGAAATTCCTGCGTTTCACTGTGGGCTTAAAGCATTTCCAGTACAAGGTTTTACTCTGACCATTTGAAGAATGTCTTTGTCATTGTGAATAACAGGAAATCCTCTACAAGGAAGTGTTGTGCTGCCAAATGGAAGCAGTTCTCCCTTTGGCGCGAGATGCATAATTTGCCTCTGGAGGAGTTTGGATTTCCTCTTGTCTTGGACAATGTTTTTTACAAAAGTCATGGCTGTGGTGGCAGCACACCTGCACCATCAGTACAACCCTATATTTCCCTACCTACGTGACTGGCTGCTCATGGGCTGATTGCTTCAGGAGGTACAGGCATCAGTCACCTTTTTATTTGGCCTGTGTCATTCCAGGTAAATCCAGGAAAGTCCACTTTAACACCCACAACAACTATAGAATGCATTGGCGCAAATCTAGACTCAGTTGGAGCCAGGGCCTACTTACCACAGGACAGATTCCTTGTGATGAGAGACGTCATTTAACTTCATTTCATCCCTCAGACAACAATCTGTCCCTGCTAGGTCACATGGCTGCATGCATCTATATGACCCCCATTGCAGTCTCTGGGTTTGAGTGAGGAAGGTTTGTGCTCCAAGCAGAGAACCCCATAGACAAGTGTCTTGATTTCCCCAGTCTCCTGACATCATTCCCCTAGTGAGACAAGAGGGACAATGTTTATATAGCAGTTTGTTTCCATCTGCCCCCTCTTCCTTCCTCCCCCCCGCCCCCCCAGACACTTGTTACAGATGCCTCTGCTGGGCTGGGTAGCACACCTGTATGACCTCACAGCTCACAGTACCTGGACACCAAGAGTCACACTCCACATCCACCTTCTTGAGCTTTGAGCAGTACACAAAGTGTGCAAAAAGTTCCTGCCCTTTATCCAGTCCAGTCACGTCCGGGTCAGGTTGGACAGCATAACCACTGTTTACTATATAAACTGGGGGGGGGGGGACGGGACACACACACCAAGGTCCAGCCCACTCTGCAGGGAAACAGTCAAGCTCTGGAATTGGTGCATCCAGCGTCAGATCATCCTGTCTGCAGTACACCTGCTGGGGTAATGAACTCCCTAGCAGACACTCTCGGAAAAGGTTTTCACAAGGATTGTAAGTGGGTGTTCCACTCATCAGTGGTCCAGCAGATTTTTCATCAGTTGGGATTCCCATCATGGGACCTCTTTGCAACCCAGGAAAACCATTGCCCTGCCTATTGCTCTCAAGATGCTCTGGGGCACGACTCCAGACAGGATGCAATGATCAGGCCCACTGATGTATGCTTTCCCTCCCATTCCCCTCTTATCTTGCACCCCCTAAAAGATCAAGTGGGAAAAGGCAACAGTGATTTTAATAGCGCCATGGTGGCCATGACAGTTCTGGTTCACGATGGCTGTGCAGATAGCCTCCCACCCATGCGTTCACCTGCAGTCATTTCTGGACCTGCTCTCACAGAGCAAAGGAGGACCAACCATCCCTCCATCTGGCAGCCTGGTTTTTGGATGTGCAACAAGTTTAGAGATTCTTCTCAGAGTAGGTTCAATCCATCCTTCCCAATAGTAAGAAACCTTCTACAAGAAAGTGTTACGTTACCAAATGCAAGCAGTTCTTCCTGTAGAGCCAGATGCATGCTTTGCCTCTGGAGGAGTCTGGATTTTTTCTTGTCCTGGACTATCTCCTCTCCTCTACTTGAAGTCATTAGGCCTGTCCATTAGTTCTCTATGGGTACATTTAGCCTTTCATCCTGTGGTGGTGAACTGCTTAATTTTCACCCACCCTATACCAGCAATGTTCTTAAAAGACATTGTCAGAACCTTCCCATCAGTATCAAGATTTGACCCTGATGCTTTTGCAGCATAGGAACCTGCCACTAGATCCCTTGGCTTCCTGTACCCTCTTACTTTTATTGATGAAAATGGCCTTCCTAACAGCTATTGCCCCCGCCAGGAGAGAGGGGGAACAATAATGTAGAGCTCTGGCCTTCTACCTGGACAGGGCAAGGCCCTTTAGAAGATCTCTGTGGTTATCCATTTCCATTGCTGAGAGGATGAAAAAAGAGGAATATCTTCCCAGACTCACTGAATGGATTTTCACTGCATCTTCCTCTGCCATGAGCTTGCAGAAGCCCCTCCTTCTCAGTCTGTCAGGCCTCATTCCACCAGAATTTAAGCTCCCTTCATGGAATGAGATTCCCTGCAAGGAATCCCACTCCCTGAGACCTGTAGAGCAGCAACCTAAGGCTCCTTTCACACGTTTACCAGGCACAATGCCCTGATGGAAGCCTTAGCTGAGGATGCTTCCTTTGGTTCAGTGATCCTATGAACTGTGGTGCAGAGCAGTTCCTTGCACCTGCCTCCTCAATAAACACTGCTTGGGAGTCACCTACGGTGAATCTCCATAGGGACCAGTACTTGAAGAAGAAAGAAAGATTCTTGTTTGAGTAGTGTCCCTATGGGTGCTCCACTTGAGGCATGCATACACCTTGGATCAGAGATTTTTGGTAGCAGCACCTGCTCAGCCCCTTCACACCTTCATGCCCTCTACTAAGGATATACAGGGCTTCATGGGTTCCTTCTCAACTACCTTGGCCTGATCTAGCATGCCGACTTTTATTATTGTTCAAGCTTAACTTTGCAATTCTTAGTTGTAGATTTAGTGTAGTTATCGGTGTTATGTTTTCTTTCATAATTTCTCAATTTTGTTTATTCTTTCTCCTGGTTCCCCATACAGAGAGGTTTCCCTCAATGTTGCATATGTTGCGGGAATATGCCAGGATCTCTAGGATTTAAGCATTGTCTCACCTGCTGAGACTCTATCCCAGTCAGTGACAGACATTCCCAATGCATTAGTTGTTTGGGGGACATGCACGTCCCACAGAAGTGCAATATTTGCTCAGACTTTAGGAGCAGAGCTGGGCAAAAGTGGGAGATCCTTATGATTAAGGCTAAGATTTTGTCATGGTTATTTTTAGCAAAAGTTATGGACATGTCACGGACACTAAACAAAAATTCGTGGAAGCCATGACCTGTCTGTGACTTCTGCTGCTGCAGCTTCATGGTTTCCCCCCGCTACCATGGTGGTTGGGAACTGTGGGGTTCCCCTTCTGCCCGCGGCGGCTGGAAGCTGCAGGGTGACGATGTTTCCCAAAGAGAAAACGGAACACCCCCAGCCGCTCGCCCGAGGCTTCCTGCTCCTCCCCCACACCCTCCACAAGGCTGTCGCCCATCACTGAAACCCTGAGGAGGGCCCCTTCAGGAGTCTGTCACCTGTTGCTGGAACCTTGCAGGGGACCGTCTGTCACTGCTGATGCCTGTCGCTGGAACCTTGCCAGGGCCCCGCTGGCTGCCAGCTCCAGTGTCCCGCAGCCCCTGGGGCTGAAGCAGAGAATGTCATGGAGGTCCTCTGTGACATAAACGTAGCCTTATGATGTAATGTTGTTTTTGCCTTGCCTCGGATCCAGGCCAGGATCCCTCCCCCCCCCCCCCCCCCCAACCCCTTGTACATCGGCCTCTGAGTGAGCATAGTGCCCCAATCACCTCAGCACTGTGTTTGCCCCAGCCTTTGCGGGAAAAGGCATCAGAAGGTTCAGGGAAGGCCACTAAAAATGGAGTTTTAGTTCTCCTCATAAAGAGTCCACTTTAGGAAAAAGTCTCAGTCTTTGCAAAAATCAACTGTCCGAGTGTTGAGGTCCCATGCTGGGTACTACTGAGGTTCCAGGCTCCTTTGGTTACTGGTAGTACTTCTAAGAGCCATGCTACCAAGTGTACTTCCATACCTAAAACATCCTCAGTACCATCTAAACATGATGGTGATAGCTGAGAGAAACATTCTGCTTCCAAGAAGCTCACACCAACAGACTTTATTAGTATGTAACCTTCAGAACCTAGACATATGACTCCCTTGGTATCAAAGAAGTCTAAACTGCCATCTCATGCCACTTGGTTACCTCCAAAGCATTCAACATTATCGGTACTGACAACTTCTAATGAAAGTGACTTGTTGAAACAGACACCTCCCTCGGTCCTGCAAATCCACCCAGTACCGTAGGAGTTTAGACATTCCCAAGACTTTCTTTTCAGTTGAGCCAAAGTGTCATATTCTGAGAGACAAAAAATTGCCTTAAGCAGGAGCTATGTTGGAGAGAACATATCCGAACATAAGACTAAAAGCATTACAAGAATATTGTAATTATCCCCAAAACAAACATTACAAACTCCGTTTTAATGTAATTTTTTGCCTGTTATTATGGAGTACATTTCTGGGGAAGGCAATTGAAAGAAGGTATAAAGCAATTCAAGAGACTCTCAACAATCAGGAATATTGATTTAAGATGTTGTGTTTTAAAAGATACATTATCAGACTGGGCGGCTGTTCCTTTTTAAAAAAAAATTATGCCACACGCAATTCAGAATCTGTGTTATTCATCTGTTTGTTGCTGTTAAGAGAGAGTGAGTCAAGATAAGGTTTAAATCTGACCACATCCATCTTGTGTTGATGCTCTTAATTAAGATATCTCTCCCCTCCTCCCCCCATCAAGTTTGGGAGAAAGAGAAACTTTTTAGCCCCTACCTTTTTTTCAACATGCATCCTCCTTCACCTCTTTTGTGCAGGTTGTCTTGTTCTGCAAATACACACAAATTCCAAACACGAAAGCATTGTTTTTGTATAAATTGAACGAAAGATTCATAGCAACAGTTCTTATGTTACAGAACAGTTGAAATTTGTAGGGCATAGAAAAAGATTTATTCTATTATTTATTAAGTAAACTTCTTGAATTTAAATAACAAACATTAATGTGATGAATTACTCTTTTTTTAAATAGTGAGGTTTTTATAAAATCTACTCGTGTGGGCTTTTAAAAACTGGAATAGCTTTAGCTAGCTTAACAGGATGGTTCAGGCATAAAGATTTAATAGCTGATACTAAATAAAAAAGCCCTCTTTTCTCAAAAAGGACACAATGTTCAAAACTGAAAAATCCTTGTTGAATAAAAATAAAGTTGATGGTCTGGCATCATTAATTGTTTTTTGTAGATTCTTGATTCAGTGATGAATAAACAAATGCAGTAGTAATAATGAGTTCTTAATATAAAATAATTTGATTTTTGTGTGTGGTTTTTTTAAAAGAAAATGTACTTAAAACTGAATTACTGCATTAACACAGCCTGGGATAATTTGTACGTCAGTTGGGGTTTTTTTTTTTTAAATGTTTGGTTATCTTTTCCTTGTAGCAAAGCCAGAAAACAAAGGATATCACAGAAGACTTGGAAGTAGCCATACTAAAAACATGCCAGTGTATGAATGAACTCAAAAGAGAAGTAAGTACAGCTTATATAAACACAGTCTGAAGAAGATTTTGAATCTCCTTTATTTTCACATGTGTAATGCAAAATAAGGCTCTGACTCTGCAAAGACATAAACATCACATTACATGTTATGAATAGTTCTGTTGACTCAGCTGAACACTTTGATAGTCTTAACTTTATGCCTGTAGATAGTATCATAGAATCTTATCCTGCAACACTTACTCAAGTGAGCAGAAAACAGTGGGACACTTCTAGGACTAAGGACTGTTTGTGTACGTAAGTGTTACAGGATCTGATCTATAGTGAATTTCCCAATGGAGCCAGTGCTGCTGTAGAAGTCAATTAAAAACTTCTTCACAGGGAGCAGGAACAAGTAGTACATTTTCAAATGCATATATATAATCCACAGAGAGGCAAGGAAGGTGAGGTACTATCTTTTAGTGGACCAGCTTCTGTCCCAATTTACGTTTATCTCAGACACTCTGCTTCCTTCCCCAAACCCGAAGAAGAGCTCCGTGTAGTTCGGAAGCTTGTACCTTCCACCAACAGAAGTTGGCCCAGTAAAAGATATTGCCTCATCTACCTTGTGTCTCTCATATCCTGGGTCCAATACAGTTACAACAACACTATATAATCTGCCAATTTAGTGCCAGATTTTGCTCTTGGATGCATGCATAGCTCTGATTAAAGTTTACTGTATAAAAAGGTAGTACTTTCTTCACAGGATTTTTAAGAAACCAGGAGTTATGTTGACTGGTAATTGTTACAGTATCCACATGTAGTTGTGAAAAATGAATAAATGGCTTTTGCAATTTCTTTGCATTTCACCTATTGCAATTGAAAAGAAAACTTACTTATTTTCACTAGGAAATATATTAAATATGTGCCTTACAAAAACTTTTTTTCAGGTATCTTGCGACAATAGATATTGTTAAAATGCAGCCTAAAAAAACTAGAAGTTAATTATTTACCAAGATTATTGTAGGAACTGCAATTATTCATAGTAGTATCTGACATCCTGCACATTTTTATCCTGAAGAATTCAAAAGCACTCTAAATATTACATACAAAAACTGCTTAAAATAGCTTTTTAGGTGCTAAGTCATGATCTTGAACGTTAGAAGTGTCAGAATGTAGGTTGATTTTGAAATCTCAATTTGATCTTTATGTGCATATGTATGATGATTCAGTCTTTAATTAATGATCATGTGCTGTTTTATTTTCCCGCGTGGGAACTGTGCCTCGTTCAGTGCACAGGGTGGATGGTGCTCAGTGAATGAGGCAGCTATTTGGTATTCTGGTTTATCCTTATTCAGTGAATGGTCTTATGCCTTGGTCTTATGCACACAACTCAAATTCTCCATTGAATACAGAATTAGTGATTTCCTTATGGTCTTTTTTCTGGTGTTCATCACTCTAGTATCTGAGTGCCTCACAACATATTAAGGAACTTATCTTCTCAACTCCCTGGGTGATAAGAGAATTATTGTTCCCATTTTACAGTTGGAGAAAAGTGATTTGCCTGAGGTTTACTCCTGGGGGAATTCTGCACCACTTCGCACATGCAGAATTCATGTCCCCCGCAAATTTTTTTTTTCTCCACAGAATATGGCCACACGAGGACAGGGACAGATATTCCTAACTGAATGGCAGAGGCTAGGAGTCTACGTGGGGGAGGCTCCCCAGCTCCCTAACAATCCCCTCCCCCCAAAAAAAATCCTGTTCCATGCTTCTCCCACCCATAGCCAAGAACCCTCCAGGTTCACTCCCAGGCTCCTTCCCTCTCCCTCAGCTCCTCTGTTACCCCTAACTCCCTCCAAGCCTTTGCACTGCTTCTGAGGGGTGCAAGAAATAAGTTTCTGTATTGTAGTTCAAATGAATTACTCAAAGTTTAGTAAAGAATCTTATTTGTCAAAAAACATTTTCTGAATTTTTTGTGTGTGTCTGTATTGTTAGACATATTTGCGGACAGATATTTTAAAATAAATCACCAAAATAATTGAAACTGGCATGATTATATTGTGTTATTTTGACAAATAAAATATGCAGAATTTTGCTGCATTTTAAAATATTGTGCACAGAATTTTTAACTTTTTGGCACATAATTCCCCCCAGGAGTAGAGGTTGTTCTGCAAGTCATTAGCAGAACCCTAATTTGAACTCTGGATCGACTGACTCTCATCCCTTCCCTCATTCCTCCATGCAGAGCTGTTGAGCATACACAGCTTCAGTTAGATTTCATTTGCAACAGACTGTTCAACACACCCCAGGTGTGTCAAGTTGGGCACCCAGAAAATGAGGAACACACAGTTAGTAGCCACCTGCCAACATTTTGATGTGACTTGCTCATCATAAGGAAGTCTGTGGCAGAGACAACAATAGAATAGAGTTCTCTTGTGTGACATTCACCTGTTTTAACCACAAGACACCTATCTAATTCTGTACATACCTGCCTACTTCTAGAGCAAACGAGGTAGGGGCTTGTTCTGCACACAATTCTGACTTATTCCCTGACCACCATCCATCCTGTGCACTGAAAATAGTATGTGATCATGCAGTTAACACCATCTCATAATACATATGCGTAAAGGGGACGGATTTAATTTGCATAGGAAGTGCTTGACTTTGCAACCTTAAATAACTTTCTTATAATGTCGTTTTTTAATATCATTTCCATTGTTAGTCTTAAAAAAAAAATTAAAAACAAATTCTGTTTTGTACAAATGTAATGTCCACAGTTTGAACCCCGAACCTCTCAACACTGCAACATAGACTTCTACCGCTTAAGTTTGAAGACTTACTAAATTAACTGGCAGCAGCAGAATAGTTATCCTCCGTAAACCAAAAACTAGAAGAGGGTAAATAATACACTTACCCAATGGGAGCATGAGAAGCCCTGCTTTATTGACAGTGTAGCCAAGGTCAAAGATATGGCAGATTATTTGAGAGGCAGTGGAGCTAACTGGGTGTCATTGGGTTTGACATATTAGATATCTGCATTCTACATTCCCAGCTTTTGTGGCTCTCTGTGGGGAATGAAGCCTTCCTTAATGAAGAGTTTGTGAAGGTTATAGAACTATTAACACCTCTTAGCAGAAGTGAGTCTAACTCATGCTGTCTTGGTTCTCAGCTGTTTGTGCTCCAGGGCTTCTTATCCTGCACCGTGAAGTGGTGAAGGGGGTTGGTCCTCTGGGGCCAGGTTCTGGGTCCTGGGTGTGGCTGAGAAGTCTAACCTGCCACACTCTCCCACATCCCCTGCCTCTCTAAATTGATCCATCAGGAGCCAGGCTATTTCTGCTTCTGAGGGTTCCAAAATCTTGCAGCAACCCCTATATTTAGGTTGCCTTACTATTTTCATTATGAAAGATTAAATTTTCAGAAGCTATAATACCTCCATTGTTTAAAGACCACTTTATAAACTCAGTAGGGAGGTTGCTTTGGGGCAAAGGACATGCCTTTTATTTAAAGTTAGCTGATTAGTACAGTAGTAGTGGGGGCCTACCCTTAGAATGTATAGAGATTATGGCACGCTGCCAAAATTATGCTGCCAGTCCCTCCTGTGATACAAGCAATATATTTGCAAGAATCATTTTATTAATCACTGCAATGAACCCAGCTCTGGGTTAAAACATGGCAATATTTAATAGCACAGGGCAACATTACCTAAGAGTTTACAGTGCGAAATGAAGAATACTACAGTTGGTTGAAAACATAGCAGGAATTTAGGTAGGCAGAAGTACTGTAGTACTATATGCATCCGAAGAAGTGGGTTGTAGCCCACGAAAGCTTATGCTCTAATAAATTTGTTAGTCTCTAAGGTACCACAAGTACTCCTGTTCTTTCTGCGGATACAGACTAACACGGCTGCTACTCTGAAACCTGTAGTAAGTTTATGTGATGGCACTAATAAAAAGGCAAAAATGAAAACCAGACTTATCCCTTCCCACCTTATCTGGGGAGGGCCAGAGGAGGAAGTCTCTGGCCTGGCTGGAGCTGCTCCGGCAGGCTGGGCAGCACTGCCGCAGCCTGCTCTGGCGGGCCAGACTGGGCAGCGCGGCTGCAGCGTGCTCCGGCAGCGCAGCCACAGCCTGCTCTGGAGGGGCAGGGCCGAGCGGCAGGGCTGCAGCCTGCTAGCCCCAGAGCTGCAGCTGCTTCAGAGGCTGGGGGGAGAGCTGCGTGGCCAGAAGCGAAGAGACTCTGGCCCCGCCTCTTCCCTTCTGGCTTTGCTGGCTGTGCTGCCTCTCCTTGCTCCCTCTGTTAGGGGGAGGGGCTGTGTCCCACCTGTCCCTCTCTATACCCGTTCATAAGCCGACCCCCTTCCCTTTTTTACTAAAAAATTCAGCTTATGAACGAGTATATACGGTAGTTTGTCTTAGCGATTGGCTGAACGAGAAGTAGGACTGAGTGGACTTGTAGGCTCTGAAGTTTTACATCGTTTTGTTTTTGAGTGCATCTGTGTAACAAACAAACAAAATCTACATTTGTACATTGCACTTTCATGACAGATTGCACTACAGTGTTTGTATGAGTTAAATTGAAAAATAGTATTTCTTTTGTTTGTCATTTTTACAGTGCAAATATTTGTAATCAAAAATAATATACACTTTGATTTCAGTTACAACACAGAATACAATATATATGAAAATGTAGAAGAACATCCAAAATATTTAATAAATTTCAATTGCTATTCTATTGTTTAACAGTGTGATTAAAACTGTGATTAATCGCGATTAATTTTTTTGAGTTAATTGCATGAGTTAACTGCAATTAATTGATAGCCCTATAAGTAATTGTTTTGTCTTTGACCATTGATTTCTGAGGCTCTAGAGTGCTCTTGTGCCAAGCTTCTCTCTGTAATCATGAGGACTAGAAACTTTTTTTTTTTTTTTAATTGAGATTTTTATGAACTCCGCTGAGTCCAGCAACTGGAGCTTTAGGACTGTTGCAAGACTCACTGTATGAGAATGACAACACTGTAGCTATGGCCAGGAGTGTCCCTAGTATTATGATGCCAGTGGATTCCTGTTGCCAGGCAGCTGGAGAAGGAGGGTTACTAGGGGCCACAGCTGGTGCGGAGCTGCAGGTCTTCTAGGTAGATGACCTTGACTTCCCAGGGATCCCCAGGTATCTACCAGGTGGGCCCAATAACATACTGGGGAGACCTGTCCCTGCTTCTGGGATTATATGGAGGAATTTTTGTGGGATTTCCTCCCCTGAGCCCCACTCCTGTGGCTTTCCCCCCCCCCTCCCCCCACTGTAGAAGAGGGTGATGTGGGCTATTGTTTTACTCATTTGTGTCTTGTCTTAAGTTAGATCACAACTGGTCACATTTTCAAGTTTTTCTTTGCAACATTAAGGGTGAGATTCTGATGTCCTGTGAGTCCAGGTGCTGGAATACTAGGAACTGTCTCCAGTGTCTGTGCCTTAATCTGGCTCTGCCTATGTATATGCAGTACACAGTGGAAAAGGCCTTCCACTGTCAGTAGGTCATGTTGGGTTTGGGCAAGAAGAGGGACCACTGATCCTTGTTCACGCAGAGCTGGTGGCCTCAGTACCTTATGCAGCTAGTATAGAGGAGGGCTTATTCCAATTGCAGTAATTGCCAGGGGGATGCAATGCAATACCTTATACCCTGGTCTGCCCCAACTGCTTTTCTGTCTGCCCCCAAAAGGCTTGAATACTCAGCTTTTTTTGAGAGTGGAGTGGATTTTAGTCTACGTATCTGGATAGAAGTTTCAGAATAAAGCCCCTGAGGTACAAACATCTCTGAACTTAACTTAGTACCAGTAAGCTTTTTTTTTTTTTTTAATTCCTGCCTCTTGGTCATCTGCTGAATCCACTATCGCTAAAGTATTTTTATTGTAGATTAGCTTCACATGTTATTTATCTTTCAGTGCTTATTTTTTCTTTTCCTTACTGCTACTGAAGCTTCACCATGCAGCCACATCACTGGCAGCAGACCTGCTAAGATACCATGCAGATCACATGGTTTTGAAGGCATTAAAAATCACAGGAGTAGAAGGAAATCTAGAAGCTGTAGCAGAATATACTTGTAAGCTATCAGAGCAGAAAGAGCAGCTTGTTGAGGTGAGTTAATTTTATTTTCAAATAGATTTAATATAAAAAGTTCCAAAATCTATCTAAATGAACTGTTCTTCAGGGTGTCTTTCGTGTTTTAACCTGTAGAATGTACCTCTGGCGCTACTGGACTCTACATTCTCCTAGAAGATAGTGTCTGAGTGCAGCATGAGCTTCCTCACTGCACCAAACATTTGGGTTCACTGTTATAGAATTGGACCCACTGCCCCACCTGCGCAGTCCCTGTTGCTGCTTGCTGTGGGCACAGGAACCTCATTACCTGATTTTGGGGGGGCCTCTGTGACTGCATATCGGGGCCAAGATTTTCATAAATAGGAGCGTAAAGTTAGGCTCTTAAATCCAGATTTAAACACTTGCCTGCTTTCTCAAGAATACTAAACAACCAAAAGCTTCCGTTGATTTCAGTGGGAGATTTTAGGTGCTCATCATTCTTAAAATCGGGCAAATTCCTAAATATGAATTCAGGAGCTTAGTTATCCCCAGTGCTTCAGACATAGATACAGCAAAAGCAGATGTTAAAGTGGAAATAAAAATAGAATACTTACTTACTCTGTGTGTGTGTGTGTGTGTGTGTGTGTGTGTGTGTGTGTGTGTGTGT
>NW_020664964.1:1186724-1210781 GCF_002925995.2 Terrapene triunguis | reverse complement strand
TGTGTGTGTGTGTGTGTGTGTGTGTGTGTGTGTGTGTGTGTGTGTGTGTATACACACACACACACACATACACACAGAGTAAGTACTCTATTTTTATTTCCACTTTAACATCTGCTTTTGCTGTATCTATGTCTGAAGCACTGGGGATAACTTCCAAATGTGGCATTTAGATTAATCCTGCTTCTAATAAACATACCGAAAGGTAGAGAGCTCTGTGCATGTGAGAGTGCATAAGAGTAATTGCGCTGGCAAATGGGGAACACTGTAGTTAGGATTACATATGGACTTCAATCATAAAGCAAGTGAAACAGGGGTTTGTAACTTTCTCAGAAGTTCTCCTTTTGGGCTGTCATTTTCTATGTTCCTTCTCAGCCCAAAAGTGAGTTGTTGCTTTTTAATGTTTGCTCAAAAACTAATACATTTTGCTCAGAATATGGCAGAAAAGTTCTTTTCTGCTTTAAAATCAATTTGACACTGTTTTGCTCAAAGATACGTCAAAATGAGATGAACTTTGAAATTGAAGTTTTCCATGTGACTAGTAATCACTGATCAAGTTTCTTGCTGAAAGACATTTGTTTTCTGAGTGTAGAGTTATGTTATTTACATGGCTACAGAGGACTATATACTTCGACTACTACTTGGATAAGTAACTTGCAATACTCTTGTGCAACAATTTCTCCTACAGAATTTCTTAGTTGCCAAGTTTCTGAATCTTTCATATTTATTCAACTGTGAATGTACACTATGATATCGGTGTAGAAATGAGTATTGTAGACTTTTTCCTTTCTTTTGGTTTTCTTTTAAGAACATAAGAAAAAATGCTGTCCTGGGATGCACACTCTATGCTCCCATTGACTTCAGTGGGAGCAAAAGCTCATATAATACAGCATTAAACTGTTGCATTTGAAATTTAAACAACCATCAGGAAATATTACTATGAGGACCATATTTCAACTTGATGATATTGCATATCCTGTTAATTTTGTTTTTAAAAAAATTAACACGAATAGTATTATTACATAGGAAAAAATGCACATTGAAAGAATGTTTGTTACATAGTCAAGCATTTGAAAGTTAGGAAATGCCAGGGTTAAGGTTACACTTACAATCTGAATTCTTTCCCCTTGTGTATTTGCACTGATAGTATAGCTCATGTACTTAAAGACTATGTATTTTCCACCAATCCCCTGCCTCATTCAGGTCACAGGCCGAACAGTGTTCTGGGAATGAGACAGCTGTTCAGTATTTTTATCCTTGTCATTCAGTGTATGGCATCTGCCATAATTACTGCACACTGTCCAAAGCCTGCGGTGAATACATAAGTATTAATTCCTCATAGTCTTTTTTAGGGTGCTCATCATTGTAGTTTTTAAGTGCCTCATAAATATTAATGAATTTATTTACGCAGTTCCTCTGAAGTAAGAGAGCATTATTAACACCATTTTACAGATGGGGAAAATTGATACGGAGATTTGCTGAAGGTCACACTGAATCAGGCAGAGATAGGATTCGAACTTGTGAGCCCCCTAATTCACAACACCTTTCTCATTCCTATAGACCACTCTTCCTACTGGCAGAGATGCAGAGTGGCCACCATAGCTTCAATTTAACTTCAGTTGCAGCTTAGTGCTCTGCACGTGTGCAAATCTGGCCCCAGGACTCTCAAGTTGGGCACACAGAAAATGAGGAATGCACAGTAGGGGCCACCTGCCAACATTTTGGTTTGTGACTTGCTCCTGATCATACAGAAAGTCTTTGGCATAGACAGGGATAGAGTTGAGTTCTCACGTGTGACGTTCACCAGCCTTAACTGCAAGACCGTTTTTTCTCTTCTGCAGTCCCCTGTCTTTTTTCTCTATACACCTGACAACTTCTACAGAGAACAGCCTCATTCACTGTACAACCCTAGTTCATTCTCTGAATGCTCTCCATCCTGTGCAATGAATGAGTTGGGATCCTGTGGGGGGAAAAAATTTACTCAAGTAATTAAAGACTGTGTCGTAATGCATACCAACAAGGATGCAGAATTAAGGTTTCACAGCCAACATAAATTCTGGAATTTTTTAACTTTCAAGTATTAGACTTTGTAACTAAATAATGTTTTTAATGTAGTGTGAGTGGGTTAAATATGGAAAAATGTAAATAAATAAATATATAGATATATATATATATATATATTTTACAACTGTAACAGCCCCCTCCCATCATGCACCATCAGTAGAGTTAGCTGGAAGCAGAAGAAGGTTGTCCCAGCATGGGTGGGGGGGGAATGGGCTGCTGGAGCCATGTTCTAAATTTGGGCTGTTGTTGGAGGAATCACACCCCTCCCCCCAGCTCTCTGTCTGCTCCCCTTCTGGGGTGTGAGGGAACTCCTTCCCCATGTGATGCCCTTGGAGGAGGAGGAGGCAGCGGCATGTGCTGGCTCTGGGGGGGATTACTGTGTGGAGCCTGATGTGGCTTTCTCTTTCCCATCCCCTCTTAGGGTATGCCTAGACTGCAATAAAACACTCTTAGCTGGTCCAGGTCAGCTGACTCAGGTTCAATCTGTTGGGCTATAAAATCGCAGTGTGGACTTTCAAGCTCAGGCTGGAGCCTGGGCTCTCGGACCTTCCCCTCTCAAGGAGTCCCAGAGCCCAGGCTCCAGCCAAAATTTGAACATCTACACCACAATTTTGTAGCCCCATGAGCCCGAGTCAGCTGATCCAGGACAGCTGGGGACTTTTATTGTGGTGTAGACATACGCTTTGAAAGGCTGTCTGCACCTGGGGATCACAATGCAGTGTAGTGGTGTTTAGTGGTGGCACAGGCCTGACCTTACATTAAAATGTTTATATTCAGTATTACTTGACTTTCTACCAACATTTTACTGACAAGGTAAGTCGCTGAATGGAAATAGTGATTTTCAAAAGTTTCTATCACAGCCAGAATTTCCCTGGACATAGAAAAGGCACTTCTCTGGCCTGTGGGCTTTCTTCCTGTCAAAATCCATAAGTCTGCATCAAATGATAGAAGTTTTTAGACCGTCTCAAAAAAAGGTTGCAAGAATTTTTAATGTGGAAAGTGCTAAGCAACCTAGATGTTGGAGTTGCTACCAGAAATACAAATGTATGTAAGCATGATCAGGTTAAGGTTACTGTGAGGCCTGGTAACTTTTCATTACCTGACTTGAAGGTCAGTCATGTAAACACACTCTAATATAACTTCTTTTCTTAAAATTTTCCTGAGGCTTAGGAGGACAAAGGGGAAGGAGAAGCAATAGGGAAAATAGCTCGATCCTTGTTTTCATGGTTTGATCTCACTTGAACCCCTTGCTGGAATTATGACCCAATAATTCATACATGTTTGCTACTCCAGATGCAATTTCTGAAAAATGTACTGTACCTGATAGGTTTGCACCTTTTCTCAGCAATGAAAAGAAAATAAACTTTACTGCTGTGTACCCTTCTTTAATATATCTTATTTATAATATTATTTACTCTTCAAAATATATTAACTTTTTTCTTAGACATGTCGCTTGTTGAGGCATGTTTCTGGAACAGAGCCACTTGAAATTACTTGCATACATGCAGAAGACACCTTTCAGGTCACTGGCCCACAGGTATGCCTACCTTTCATTTGATCACATTTTAAGTAGAATTTTGTAAAATGGATATACACTAAGATAAACATTCAACATATGTTCTTGGAGGCATGCCAGTTCAGTTCACAAAGAAACATAATGAAAATATTACAAGTAGGAGGCAGTGTAAATATTTCTAGACAGGTGTCCAAGCTAGATCTTCTGGTACATCTTGATTTGTGCTCTAGACATTTTGGAAGACTGTGCAAAGCTGGCATAAAGCTCCTACAAACCCTGTGTGCTTTCCCGGCATGTGCTGTAGCTTCGAGTCTGCTTTAAATTATGCTGGCTTATACCAGCCACTTGGGGCTGAATATTAGCCCAGGACAGATGTAGAGTAGGGGTATCCTCACCATGGCCTCCTTTTCAGTGACTATGCACTCCTCTTCCCACCATGCCAGCAGCAAGGAGATTGTGTGGTCTGAGCCCCTGTACCACTGCAGGATCACTAGGGTTATCCACCATGGGCCGTTCGCTTGAGTGTTGTGGCCAAAGTATGCTAGCAGTGCATTGCAAAGTGGCCACAACCCACCCAAAGATCTGACCAGTCAGTCTCTTATTTATGTAGGGCAATTTTCACCTCTGTGCAGAGGACCAATATAAAGCTTATGAATCATTTAATTCCTGTTTTGAAAGTTTAAATAGGACTTCATTGGTACATAGGCCTTCACTGTCCCTTTGTACAGGGATGAATTTCACCCACTAAAAGCTTACACCTCCGTGCTTACCCAAGTATAAAATTATGCCACTACTACACATGTAAACACAGCCCACCAGCTATTTCAGGGGTTTAACAATATTGTGCCTAATAATAGTAATTAGTATTTACATAGTGCTTTATATTTAAAATGTATTTTACAAACACTGACTAATCATTTGTAAGTACCTATGGATAAATTTTCTTTGCAGTTGTCACACAAGTATATGCACAGGTAACTATATATTTTTATGTAGAACAATACTGCATCAAATACTGCATCCTTACCTATGTACAGCAATACTGTACCTAATATTTCATTCACTGTTTGTTTATCTATATGCCTGCCAGCAGATACCCCTGTAAAACACAAATAGCTTCTTTTAAAGTGCTAAGTATTTATTATTAGTCATTAATTATATTAGACACACAAGGTGGGTGAGGTAATATCTCTTATTGGGCCAACTTCTGTCAGTGAGAGAGAGAAACTTTCAAGCTTATGTGTTAACTACTTATGCTAAACAGACTGTTCTTCGAGTAGATGCAGCTGTGTATTCCACTTACGTATGTGCACACGTAGCGCACCAAAGCCAGAGAATTTTGCCTAGCAGTACCCGTAGAGGGGCAGCACTCATACCTTGTGGCCATAGCCCCTCCCCTGGCTACATGAGGCTGCGTTGCCCTGACCCCCCTCGCCCTGGCTGGAGTCGGCGCTCTGAATAGTTCCTAAACTCACTATTTTTTAGTGACTTTTCTAGTTGTATATAGCTAATTAGTACTCTTCGTATAGTGTTAGTTAGTTTAGTTTAATTATTTCCCTGGTGACACCCTCACCAGGGTTTAAACAGTGTCTGCTGTGTGGGGTAGTGATCCCCAACAACAATCCCCACACATGGTGTTTGCTGTGCCTAGGCGAAGTCCACATCAAGGAGCGGTGTTCGATTTGCAAATCATTCATAATACTGGGTGAGGGATCTTTTGTCAAAAGCAACACCCGCTAGAACAGGCCATTCAGCCTGCTTCAGCACTGCTGCCTAAGTTGGATCAGAGGTTGTTCTCGGGTTCTGATACTGCTGCTGTTTTGTGCTCTGAAGGAAGGGAGGAGTTATTCCCCATAGAGTGTGCTCATGAGAAGGTTGCATACGACAGATCCAGGTCGCTCCAGGTTTCATGGGGACTTGTCTGCCTCCTCCAGAAGGAGCACGAACTGGCACCATGTGAATACTGGTGTAAGGGATGGAGCAGGTCCTGTCAACTGCTTCCTGGTACCACACAAGGAGGTCTTGCAGTGGTGGAAGCTTCCAGAGAATCTTTATCAGGGTGTTCTCTTCGTCTGGCCCTTTTCAACCAGGTCTATTGTCACCGACCCCTCCCCGATGGGCTAGGGAGCACATCTGGGGTCGTTGAAAGGTCAGAGTCTGGTCAGAGCAGGAGTTCTCACTGCACATCAATGTGCTGGAGCTTTGGGCCATCTGCAATGCATCACCTGCTTTTCTGTACTGTATCCGGGACTCATGGTTCACATACTTACACACAATACCACTAGGATGTATCATGTGAACAGGCAAGGGGGAGCACACACCAGGATGCTCTGCCAGTAGGTGGTCAGATTGTGGTAGTTCTCCATCAAGGAGAGCATCACTGAGCAAGAATTTTTCCCTGAGCCACATGTAGTCTCTGAAGACAAGCATTCTCTGGGTCACCTTCACAGCTTGGGGAATTCCGTTGATCAGCTTGGTTGCCACAAGGGACAACAGGAAATGTCATCCGTTCTGCTCTTGATGGGGGCCTCGGTCCGAACTCCGTGTCTGACGCTTTCTACATGAGCTTGCTGTCAGTTCTCCTGTATGCTTTTCTCCCGATCATTCCACAGGTCATCCTCAAGCTGAAAGTGGATCAGGCCAATCTCATTCTCATTGTCCTGGCATGGCCAAGGTAGTGTTTGTTGTACAACCTTCTTGTGCTGTTAATTCAGTCTCCCATACCCCTTCCTCTCCATCCTGAGCGACTCACCCAGGATCATGGTTGCTCCGTATATGCTGTGCTCAGCTCCCTGTATCTCCTGACATGGCTGGCTTCGTGGCTAAATGAGGAGAAAATGCAGTGTTCGGAGGCTGTTCAACGAGTCCTGTTCAACAAAACAAAGCCCTCTACCAGAATGGCCTGTTCAACTAAATGGAAGCGGTTTTCGGTGTGGTTGTTAGCCCATGGAGTTCAACTGACATTGGTTTCTGTTGAGTACATCTTGGAGTACTTCTGTATCTTCAGTTGCTGGGCCTTGCACTTAGCTCATTGAGAGTATATCTGGCAGCAATAGCAGTGTTTCATCGCCCCATTCTGGGAAGATCAGTCTTCTCCAATGCCATAGTAGCAGGATTCTTAAAAGAGCTTCTTCATCTCCATCCTCAGATCTGGGAGCCGGTTCCTCTGTGGGACCTTAACATGGTCCAAGTGGCTTTAATAAGATCTCTATTCAAGCCCCTGGCATCTTGTCCCTTTCCATTTTTGTGTCAGAAAACTGCGTTCCTGGTAGCCCGAGCTGTCCCGGGTTACAATGAATCGGGGTGACTGCCCCGGGCCCCGCGCTTTAGTGAGGAGGTGGGTAGGCGGGGGGCGGCGAGGAGGAGCCCCCTACCAACTTCTCTCTACCCCCAGCACCTCCTGCCCACCAGCGGCCCCGCCAATCAGCACCTCCCCCTCCCTCCCAGCGCCTACTGCTAATCAGCTGTTTCACAGTGTCAGGAGGCACTGGGGGGTAGGTGAGAGGAGCAAGGGTGTGGGCGGAATTGGGTGGAGAAGAGGCAGGATGGGGGCGGGGCAGACTGGGGGTGGGGTGGGGCCTTGGGGGAAGGGGTGGGGTGGGGGCGGGGCCTGGGCGGAGCCAGGGGGAGAACCCCCCGGCAGATAGAAACCTCTATCCTGGGCCCCGTAGCCCCCTAGAGACAGCCCTGCTGTTTGCAGTAACATCCAGAAGGACAAAGTGACTTTACGATCACATTCAGAATTTTTGTCTGAAATGGTTTCTCAGTTGCATTTGAAGCAGGAGGTATATTTACCTGTGTTCTTTCCTAAGCCGCATTCATCTCCAGAAGAGCAGCATCTCTATATGTTAGATGTCAGGCGATGTCTAGCCTTCTACCTGGACCGGACTAAACCATTTCATGCTTCGCCTTGTCTCTTTGTGTCATATGCAGATCGTATGAAAGGGAAAGCAGTCTCTTCACAGGCTATCTCTAGATGGATAACATCTTGTATCAAGACTGCAGATGAAATAGCTTTGGCTGTGCCTCCTCAGTAGTTGTGAGCTTGTTCAATGAGAGCGCAAGGGATCTCAATAGCATTCCTCAGTGACATCTGAGTATTGGACATTTGCAGGGCTGCTATGTGGTCATCCATCCATACATTTACGCGCCATTATTGCATCTTCCAGAGTGGATGAAAGTTTTGGTAGGGTGGTCCTGCAATCCTTATTTAAGTAGACTTTGAGCCCTGCCTCCAGGGATGGGTACTGCTTGTGAGTCACCTAAGTGGAATACACGGCTGCCTGTATTTGAAGAAGAAGTGGCTACTAACTGTAATTGTGGTTCTTCAAGAAGTGATGCAGGCGTGTATTCCACGACTCTTCCTCCATCCCCTCTGCATTTGAATTTTAGACTCTGGGCATTCAGTGCAAAGTAACTGAGGAGGGTTGGGGTGGTGCTGCCTCATATAGCCAGGGGAGGGGCTAAGGCCATGAGGCCAAAGTGCCACCCCTCTACGGGTACTGCTATGCAAAATTCTCTGGCTCCAGCATGCTGGGCGCACACACACATAAGTGGAATACAAGTCTGCATCGCATCTTGAAGAAACATAGTTAAAGGAAGTAACCATTTCTTCCACCTTGTATTTAGTTGTGTCACTTTTCCCAGACCTGAAGAAGAGCTCTGTGTAAGCTCGAAAGCTTGTCTCTTTCAACAACAGAAATTGGTCCAATAAAAGATATATTACCTCACCTATGAAATACTTGTATTCTTTTACTTCTCTTTCCTGTTGTCTAATATGCTAGAACTCTTTGTCCATGCTGATTTTTAAAAAACTGTATTCACAAATATGTTTAATACCAGAATGTTCCAGCGAAAGGCCTTAGAAATATAATCGGTCTTTGCTCAACAGATGTAATATTAACCCTTTCTTAATGTTGACATTGTTTCTTGTTTTGTGTGTGGAGGCATTTGCAAATTAGCCTGTAACATTAAATGAGAAGATGGGTTTTTTAACATTTGTTGCTCTATTATTGCATTTTTTTTCCAGATAATTTCTGCTGCAGAAACACTGACATTACATCCATCTAGTAAGATTGCAAAAGAAAATCTTGATGTGTTCTGTGAGGCTTGGGAGTCCCAGCTGAGTGACATGTCCATGTTGTTAAGAGAAATCAATGATGTGTTTGAGGGAAGACGAGGTAAGAGTGCTGTTCATCATAACACAAGTGCAGCATTCCAAGTATTTTACCTGTTCTGTTAAGCTGCAGTGTAGCAAATATGCTGTTTTCTGCAGATGGATACAAAATAAACACTCCTTTTTTTAAATGACAACTTGGTATCTAGGTAATATTACATCAATTCAGTATATTAGTTTTATAGAAACAATGGATTGGAGTATAATTATCAGATCTGCTACATAAAATACAGAACACTTGATTTTAAAAACCTAAGGTTAAGACCTAGATCCTGTAAAAACATATACATGTGCTTAACTTCATGCACTATGTATAGTCCCACAGAAATCAAATGGAACTGCTCACAGTACATAAAGTTAAACACATGTTGTAAACCTTTGCAGGAATGGAGCCTAAAGGCTGAAGGAGTTATATGGTTTTCATATCCATCTATTGTCATGACCTAATATGTCACTGAGTGATACCAATCAAAATTCTCACAAATTGTAAACAGAACGTAAATTGAATTGTCTGACAAGTATAGTTTCATCATAGGGATTTGTATGATTAGTATTAGCATTTCAGTTTTATTTTTGAAGTGTAGTCTTTGAGTTTTCAAAATTTTTCCATTCTGCTAGGCTTTTCATTGTCCAGTATTCCTGGAAAACAAATATTTATTTTAATTCTGTACTATCAGCTTGAATTTTATTCACTTCATAATGTAGTGAATGTAGCTATTTGATTTTTGAACTGCTGTCCTTTCTCCTGGATGGAATCTCTGACGACTCCACACAATCTTGGGATGTTTTCTCTGGTTGGTAAGTTAACTGGTATTTGTACAACATGTAGAATACAACCATGGAACTTTGAAGAACAAATCTGTGTTTACTCTCATTTTAGTGTCACCTCTATATGGTATTCTTTTTTGAAAATTTAAGAAAATATCCTGGTGTTTCTTTTTATGTAATTTAAATTTTCTTCAAAAAGTTTGTCTTCAGTGCAGCTTGGCATATCACTTTTGTGCAGTTAAATGTTTGTCATTCTTCAGGTTAATATAGAGGTACAGTATAACATGCCATATATTTAGGCTTGGCAGAATTATGTTTATTTTTAAAAATAATTTTACTGGATAATGTTGCTGTTTATTTTTAAGCACTTTTAAAAAAAAACGTTATAGATTTAAATGTTCACAGTTGCAGGAAATTATTGTGGGGAGGGGGTCAGACAATAATTATTTAATGACAGGAGACGTTGAGATTCAAAAAGTTAAAGCTTCGAAGTGTTAAAACACAAATTGTCACATCACGTCAGAATATACAAAGTAAATATCCATAAGTCAAACTCTAGCAAGTTCTCTAGCACCATTTTCTTGTATTTTTCTAACTTCGCCTAGCTGTAAATTTCAGTCATCATCCATGGAAATACGTTGTGTGTGTGTGTGTGTGTGTGTGTGTGTGTGTATGGTGAAATCTACATTTACTGATAAAAATGTAATCCTTCCAAGCCTAAATATGTTGAATCTGTTTTGTGTTTTAAGAAAATTACTCAGGAAAATGCAATGATTTGGTTAAAAATTAGACAAACACAGGGATTTAACACAAATTTTTCATATCTAAGCTATCACTGTATGTTCTGAATCAGGGTAGACAGATTGTCATTACATACAGTACTTCACTAACTGACGACCTTTGAAAAAATCCTTTTGTTGAAGTGTCAAGCTAGTAAACCTTCATTTTTGTATTTTGGTGAACTTCTGCTACAAGGAATTCACCTGAAAATTGTTGTCTTTCTTGGTGCAAAGTCATATATTATCTGTGATGTTTTATAAAGTATGAATTAAAATATACTAAAACTATGAACAGGGCTAAATAAGCAGCATGTGATATAGCATAGTTAGGAATATGAAAACAATGGGAAACTTGTGTGTTCATGTTCTACCTGTTCCTCATCTTATTCTGGAACTATTGGATGTGAGATCCTGATTATGGGCCTGATCTTGCAAGAAGATGATAGCCCTCCGAGGGCACTCATTACCTCACAGGATCAGTCGCTAAACTGGGATTATTAACTTTCTCTGAGTTAAGGGAATTTATATTTTTGGAATTTCATCAAGAACTATGTAGGTAGGTTAATTCCAATTGGCAAATGCAGGTTAATTGTGCTCTTGAAAAATCAAGTAGAAAAATTATCTTTGTTATAATGTGACATCATGAAGAAGACATGTTCAGATTTATGGTTAGGGTTATAACTGAAGACATCTTTGCATGTCTTGAACAAGTTCCAATGCTTTTCAGACCATTTATCAAGGAAATCAAAATAGTTTGGGATTAGTTATGTCCGAATAACCCAACTTTCTTTCTTTAGTAGCAAAATGATGCTGTGTTTTAAATTACATTGTATCAAATGCTAACTATCTTTACTACAAGTTATGTAAAAATAGGAGGTTTTAAGACTGACTATGCAATTTGAAATCTATTGAATTCTTATGTATTTAGGAAATAGTTTCACGTTACCTCATTGGGATGGAGGAAAAACCTTTTTGGGTGTTCGTTTTGTTATATTTTAAATGTTAGAGCAGAACAGTGCTGTTTTGCAGCAAAGTATTTACTCATCACCCACAAAAATTGAATATTGGTTTTGAAGTAGGTTAGAGGACATTCCTAGCGTATCCTGTTAGCGACAGTTACTTTTCCTATAGTCTTCCATAGGCAGTGACTACAAGCCATATGGGTTCTGTACAGCTGTACGGTTAATATGCACCATGGCATTTGGGGCCAAATTGTGGTTGCTGCCCTGGACATTCTGAAGAGGAGATTGTGCTGTCTCCTTGTTTCTTAGTGTACCTGTGCATAAGGTAGCCATTATATGAATGCCAGACATGGAAGTTGGGGGGAGAAGGTGGATAGCCAGCAATGATAGAAACCTCATACCATGCATCAGCAGGGCTGGAGTAGATATTGGCTATTCCTGTTCTACAGGTGCAGCAAGGGACGTATTTCTACATGTTTATAGCACCCAAAAAGCATTATGTTAGGCATGTCTTCAGGCACTGCTCCTCCTTCCCATCATGGCTCAGCCTGCTGAGGGACATAACTGAGCCTTTTGACTCTAACTGGCTATTATAAAAGGGCCGGGGGGTGGGGGGGAGATACCTTTTTTAAAAGGACCCTGATAGAAAAATAAAATGGGGGTGAACCCCTCTTTGTATTCTCCATTATGTTTCACTTAATTTGATTTGTGGCTTATGATAATACTTAAGTACTTATGATAGTACCTCCATGGACTTCCAAATGTGGCTTGCCTTAGTGGCAATGGCTACCAGCAATAACCCTAAAAATCACTTTACCAGTTTCAGCATTACTTTGTTTTCTAGGAACAAGTTGATAATAGGTGAAAGATGAGGCTAAATATTTAATCATGTCATCATGAGATGACAATTTGTGGATGCTTTCATCAAGTAATAATCTCATCACATCCAGTCACAGTGTAGGGCTTGATAACATTATATTAGCATATGCAGGGCTGGCTCCAGGGTTTTTGCCGCCCCAAGCAGCGAAAAGGGGAAAAAAAAAAAAAAAGCCGCGATCACAATCTGCGGCACTTCGGCGGCAGCTCTACTGCCACCGCTTCAGTCTTCGGCGGCGGGTCCCTCACTCCAAGAGGGAGTGAGGGACCCGCTGCCGAAGGGCTGGACGTGCCGCCCCTCTCCGTTGGCCGCCCCAAGCACCTGCTTGCTGGGCTGGTGCCTGGAGCCGGCCCTGAGCATATGGTCTTGTTTCCCATTGTAAATTATACTACTTATTCTAAAATTGAGATTGGTAAAATCATCTTTATCTTACTTAGTACAAATGTGAGAAATACTTTGCTCTTATGAGTATGATTGAGTCTGTATAATAGAACATAAAAATGTAGGAAGATAGTGCCTTTTCTCCTTAATTCTGAAATTCAGAGTTTTTAAAATACTGTAATTTTGTATTGTCCCTCTAAAACATTTGGATTTGATATGGAGAGTATGATAGAACTAGTATTTAAAAGCCTGAGAGAAAGAAACCTTTGCTGTTGACAAACACTGAAGGGCAACCGAATGTTCTTGGCACATCTAATAAAGTAAGCATTTTCTATGTTGTTGATTCAAAATGTGTTTGTCTCATCTGTTGTTTGTATAAGCAGGTATGCAATTGATTTTACATCAGTGTTTATTAGAAGTATTAGCAAGCTATGCACTTTGCAAACTAAGATTTGATAATTGACATAGATTAAATAGAAAGCCTTCAATAAAAGGGGCCAAATTCACCCTGGAGGTAGGAAGATGCAACTCCATTTATTTCAGTGGAGTTATTCCAGTTTACACCTAGGTTAAATTTGGCTAATTGTTTTTATGATAAACAGTCTTTTGCAGGGCTGCATATACCTCATGAGAGAATTACTGCATCATTGGTCTGCAGGACTGTCCCTACCAAACAGTTGTTTTCTGAGTAAGGGAGAGTTGAGCTCAATCTGCCCTAGAACAGAGTGCCTGATCCAACCATTGCAGTCAGTAGATGTCTTTCTCATTGAGGGAAAGGGAGCAAGTGAGCAAAGCATTTTCCCCTTCTTCAATCTCCCTCTGCTCTGTGGTGTGCAAAGAAGAATCCTTTGACAGTTCCCCATGCCTTGAGAAGTGTAAAAGAATATCTTTCCCTTTAGTGGTCCCCCCTCTGTCCTCCTTTCTGAGGATTTGTGATTTGAGAGAGTTGATTAGATGTTCGGATTTGTGGGGGAGGAGAGTGGTGAACACAAGCAAAGGTAGTAGTTTTGGAAGGAACAGAGACTGAAGGAGCAGGGAGAAAACTGAGGGGTAGTATTGAGATAGCATGTGGTGGGAAAGGAGGATGACACAAGGACAAGGTAAAAAGAAAGAGACTGGAAGAAACTGAGGGGAAAATAATGATAGAACTATTAGAAGGTGGAACAGTAACAAGGAAGATGGAAGAAGAAAGGAGAGGTGAAATGATAAAAATTGAAAAAGACAGAGGAAAAAAAATATCAGTAGAGAGAGAGAGAATGGAATAAAGGAAGGTAAAGAGAAAGAAGAACCGAGGTATGGCGCATATTCATTTTGATAATTTTATTGACAGCTGGATCCCAAAATGATGAAATAAATGTAAATATAAAATATTTTGTGTATACACAACTTATATTATAGATATAAAATCCATGAATAAATTCATGTGGGTGATCTCCTTGTCAAAGATGACTTATCTTGGGCTTGAATAATTTTGCCTTTGGAAGACATGATCTTGTATCTAGTGGCTTAAAAAAATTTCTGAGAATAATCTCACCTGCACCTACCTTGGCAACAAAATGCACACAGAATTCTCACTCATAAGTTTTTATCTTCCACCACAAGACAGGCTGGGAACTCCTAGCTCTTAGCATTTTGCCCCTCTCAGGCACTGGTAGTTGAGTGCCTCACTTTTGTGCCTTTTTCAACTATCAGTGCCCTTCTAGAGTCTTCATGCCGTTTTTTTGAGTACAGTCAGCAAAGACGCTCCTCACTTAAGCTGTATGTTGGTTTTGTTTCTTCTCTTCTGGTGTTTGCCGCTGTTTCCCTTATTTTTGTTTACACTCTTCTCCCACTCAGTTCCTTTGTTGATGGTTGTGTGTATGTAAGTGCGCATGCATGCAAAAGCTTCCATTTTAGTTTGGGTCTCAGTATACTTGTGACTATGCTGAGACAGTCTCAATGTGCCCATGTTCCATTTTCCTCTGACATCAAGGGTTTTCAGCTTGTCACTTTGAGATTTTGTGCATAGCACCAAGGAGACCTCAGTATTTGACACTTTTGAACTGGGATTCTTGGTGCTACTATGATAGCTTCTTTGATGGTTTTCTTTCTTGTTGCTTTGTACCTGCTTTCCCCATAGTACTGTGGCCCCTTTAATCAGACAGCTTGGCATACCTGAGATGTCATCCAGAACATTTGCTAATTTATAACACTCTTCAGTGCAGAGATTGGTTCACTTGGACAGATGTTGGGGCAATGAAACACCTGAATGATTTTCTGTGTTCTTTTGATCTGTTTAGGAAGACAGTTAGTGCCCTGATGCCTGCTTCACCTCTAGTGTGGGTAACTTGGCTTCTCCTTGATGGAAGCATGGTCCTGGAAAGAAAGCTGGCCGACTTGTAGTGCGATTACCATGTTAATCAGTCACCACTTTTGGAAGGAATATTGGTTGTAGGTGAAGGGCCACTTTGTCATGTAGTGAAGATTGTAAAAGGAGGGTCAGCCATAAGACCCTGGAGCTTGCTCACCTTTTTCACATTTGTTAAGGCAGTAAGCTGTGGATCCAAAAAGGGGTTTCATTACCCCAGTGAGCACTAAGTTTAAGTCCAAGGTGGGTATTTGTCTTTCACCAGAGCGATTCTATTCACTTATAGTCCATTAATAAAGTATTTCTCTACAAGATGACCAAGCATGCTCTTGTTTTCTACTTCTGGATTGTGAGCGCAGATGGCTGTAAAGTGCACCTTTTATAGAAGATACGGACAGTCTCATGGATGAGAGGTATAATAAGTACTCCGGGATTGAGATAGGGGCTGTGGTTGGAGAGAGATTTTTGTCCACAGTTACTCACATAAATAGAAATGTTTTTAACAGACTGAAGTAGATAGTGTTCTGTGATTTAGCAAGATGTCTTAAATTTGACCTGAGCAATTAAGTTTTGAAGCAGTTAGAGACCAACAAAGACTGTTTGTCTTGAAGATTTTGCCTGAGCTGGTCCATGAGGATGTGTTTCCATGCCAGATGAACTATGGGATGTATCTGATGGTTTAGGCACCACTTCTACACAATGTAATTTCCTTTTGCAGAGCTACCTGGACTTGAGGGACCATCTGACTGCCTCCAGCTTTCAGATTGTATATTTTATCCTCCTGGGTATTCCAGTATCTGTGGTTCCTGAAGTCAGTTTTTCAGTGAGCAGCCCAGACTTGAGCATCTGAGACAATCGATCATTGTTAGTGGAGGTTGCATTCTTCAGGATGTTGCTCCATTGATTCTCTCAGTGGAAAGAGTTGACACCTTTTGGGGTATCAGCAGCAGAAGAGATATGTTATCTACATTGGGGATGTATTATTGCACTAACCTATGCTTTAGGGCCTCATTCTTAGTCAAGCATAAGGAGTTGCATAAGTGCTTTAAGTCTTGAGGCCTATCAGTCTATGGAAAAACACCACTGGTTGACATGTTACCTGTCAGTGTTTCTAGCCTTACATATTTTGAAGTACCTCTGTCCTCTGGTAGGAGTGCCTGCCTTGTATCAAATCCAAAATTATCCGAGTGAAGATGATTCTCTGAGTTAGGGTAATGCAGGATTTTTTCCCTCAGTTAATCTCTTGGCCCAACTTTTTAAATAAATAGCAAGTTGTCCTCATGGAATGTTAGAACTACTTGGGATTGGGCTCTGACCAGCCAGTCATCTAGCTGTGGGTATACATATATGCCTTGCCTTCTGAGGTGGCCTTGTCATGGCATCAGTGTCCTTTTTGTTACTTTATACCCCATGGCTAGAGCTATGTCATAATAACCACACATGATGTAAGCATTCTGTTTTATTAACCACGTGTCACAAGGAAAACTTAACTTACAAAATCAGCTTTGTCTCTTGCACTTCTCTTAAGTTCTTCTTTGAGTGCTTGCTCATGTCCATTACATTGTAGGTGTGTGTGCTCCCCACATGCCCCAGTGCTGGAAGCTTTTCCCTTAGTGGTATCTGTAGGGGTTTGGCTCTGGTGCCCTCTGGAGTGGCACGCGTATGCACCAGTATAAGGGGTGCTGCCGGTTCCCCCTCCCTCACTTTCTTCTTACTGCCAGTGACGGTGCTGGAACATCTCCTTGCCCCGGCAAGCTTTCCTATTTCAGCTGTGCTTAGTAGCAAATTTGTTGTATATAGTTGTTAAAGTTGTATAGTTAATAGTTCCTTTAGTGTTAAGCTAGAATTAGTTAGTCCCATGCGGGACTTAGCCTAGAGACAGGGCATGCCGTGGTCCCCATGCTTCAAGCCTTGTGACTGCTGCAAAAAAACTTGTGCCAGTCAGTGATCCCCCATAGAAGCTGCCTGAAGTGTTTAGGGGAAACCCATATGAGCGACAAGTGTCACATTGCAAGAGCTTCAGGCTGCAGACCAAAAAGGAGCGGGCCATTGGTCTCCGAGCACTCCTTATGGAGTCGGCCCTTGCACCAGCCTCGGAGCCAACGAGATCAGACTCTGCTCCAAGCATTGTGGCCTCGGTGCAGAGCACACCGCCAGCACCGACCTCCAACCGGTGCTGATCCCCATCCCCAGTACAGGTTAAAAAGTAAAGAAAGGCTGGGAGAGGGCATTCTCCTACATCCCGGAAAAGGAAGGAGAGAGTGGGAGGAGAGCAAAGACCTGCGCGGGGCAGCTCTTCCCCTCCAGACGTTAGCCAGGCTCCAGCTCCCATTGAGCTGTCAAACCCACTTTCAGACCCCACCACCACCGCAGGAACTGGCAGAGGCACTCAGCACCTGGCAGTGCCATTCATGCTGGAGGCCTTTCAGGCCACTAAGGACATACTGTCTCTTTCAGTGCTGCCCACGTCGGTTAGTAAAGGTACCCCGTTCGAGAGGTAAACATGCCCTGGAACCCTTCCAGTGGTCTCCATCAGCGCGGCACCACTCTCCACTGCAGGGGGTGCCCCGTCAGCGCTCGCCTGAACAGTGCCACCAGCCCCCAGATGCAGGTCAGTTTACCTGATAGAGTTCCCAGCATTGGTCCCTGGACTTTAGGCAGCATTCCTCGGGGTCCCGGTATCGATCGCTGGCGGTCTGGCGCAGATCTGCAGAGGCATGTCACCAGTCCCCAGAGCCCCAGTGTCGGGAGCGCCCGAGTCGGTCTCTCAGTCCTCGGCACCACTCCAGAGGGTCGAGGTGCCTTGTCATCGGTCTCTGGATTGCCAGTACAGATCACTGCGAGCACATTGACAGTCTCCGAGACGTCTATCCTCTTGCTCCCGCTCCCTGTGGAACGGCACCATTCTCAAAGCGTGATGCGTCGATCACCAGGGTACTGTCGCCAATCTGCCGAATGCCAACACCGGTCACTGGAGTCATGGCACCAAGAGCCTTCATGTCTATGCAGGTCCCCAACGGAGGTCCGCGGAGAGAGCTGATAGGAATGGGATAGACAGGAGGCCTCAGTACCGTTCTGGGCCCCCAGACAAGTCTCTCCCTCCTCAGGCTATGACAGCGAGGAGGAAGACCTGCCTGCAGGCCAAGGTCACCCACTGGGGACGTTGGCATTCCCTTCTGGGCCACCAGTAGCCGCATAACCCCAGGGCCAGTGGCCGGCCTCTTGGTTTCTCCATCCATCGCAAGGGCATCGGTTGGTTTTAGGGGCATTTGAAAGATGATCAGCGACAGTCTCCCACCCGCCCCCTGACGTGGACGCAGAGTTGGAGCAAGCTCCCCAGGGACAGCCAGCCTTGGCCGATGCTCCCCTGACAGAAGCGGTGGAGTTGGCCGCCCCACCTGTACCTGCCTCCTCATCATCTTCGCCCGATGAGGTGATAGCAGGACCTTCCCCAGGGTGATACAAGGGCCCACCAGGAGCTTTTGAAGAGTGTGACATCGAACCTGGGGAACATGAGTCTGCTTGTTCCTCTGAGAAAGAGATTTAGAAGGAAAACCCTCAGATGTTTGTGGGCCCTTCATAACTGATGGAAATGGAAGGGGAATAAAGCAATGATAGTGTGAACATACTTATCCTGTGTTCCAGCTGGCCTTTGGATCCACTGGTCAGATCCTTACTTGTTGAATCTGTCTTGCTTCCCGTTTCAGATGCCAGTGCCAATTTTAGATGCCTTGTCTTAAACCCTGGAGATGTGCTGGGAGCCAGAGAGGCTCTCATTGGTCCTGCACAGAACCTGTGGCGCTGAGAGCCTCTGAACTTGAGCTTTGCTGCCAAGGCAATAAGACTACCTGGAGGCATTTTCTGCCTCTTTCCTTGCCCTCCAGATGTAGCTCTTACCTATGAAATAACATGAGGAGGACCACGCCTTTTCCAGAGAGTTGCATCTGAGACTCAAAAAACTGCTGGGCAAGAGATATAACCTGTAGAGCCTGATCTCTCTTACTAGCAGGTGCACAAAAAAAGCATCTTAAGGGCCTCAAATACTAGCTAAGTGTTTTCTCACTAAAACTTCCTAAAATTACTAAAACTATAAAAAACAAATACTAACTATTTACAAATGCAAAAAGATTTTTTTTAGCTAGGTCTGGTGAAAGACCAGGCATGCTTTCCAGATCTGTACTCTACTGCAGTTGGAAGGAATTGAGACGGTTGTGTTGCCATTTCCCCATTTTTATACTTTGCTACCCTTATGGCTTCAAACATTCAAAAGACGTGTGGGCTTCCCCAACTGGCACTGTTTCTAGAAGGTTCCACCAGTCTGCTGAACCAAGGACACATCTCCTAATAGATGAAATGTACAGTGACTTCTTGGAGTGATTGGGGTTTAGGAACCCTTCCACAAGGTCTACTAGTGTTTCCCATCTTCTAACCTTCACAAAATTATTTTTAACCAGAACTATGGCAAGTTTTGACACTTCTCCTGTTGTTGTCTTTCATCTCAGTCTCCATGTTTTTGGGCCATCTCTTAGTACTTGCACCTCAAGTGAGCAGAGCTCTTTACTTTCTTGAAATGGATTCAAATTTTTATCTTCCCCTGAAGACACAGACCTTTGCAGGACACCTAAGGCCATGTGTCGTGCAGAGGATCAGTACTTGAGGTGTCCTGTGAATATTCCTCTTCTCCCATTGTACCTTCTGTGAGCCAGGATGACATGGATGTATATTATTGTAGCCATATACCCATAGAACTGAAGGAGTCTGTGCTGTCAGGGAGTAGCTTATTCGTCAATGTTTCTAGTTAAACAAGAGATACATCACAGCTCTTCTATCTTAGGATCAGAGTAAAAATTCAAGTTTAGTGGAATTTTGAAAAATACAGGTCCGCAGTAGCTGAAGATGCTATGCAAGGTTGTCAGCACATGGCACAGTCCCCCTTTTGTGACATGTTTATCTGTGGGAAAGCTCTTTAGCTCACTTTGATGTAGTTTAAATGTATTTTAATTTTTTTTCTCTCCCTCTGACTCTCTTGTTCAGTTGTACTCAGAATGACCAAGGCACCTGACTTCTCAGGAAATGAAAGAAATAGTTCCAATAAAAAAATTCTAAAATTCTCTTAAACACGCGTCTAAAATAGTTTTTTCTACAAAATATGTGGCATATACAGATATACATTAGTGCAGTGTATCATAAAGGTTTTATTGGCACTTATTTGGGCCAACCTTCCATAACTCACAGGGGGCTTCACTGCTGCTGAGTGATGCAGCCATTCCAGACTCATGCCAGTAAAACATATCACAATACTATATGTTCTGCATATGCCATATTTTAAGTGTGCCTGTGCACCCATATTCATTACTTATTTTTATATTAAGATTTCAGTTTCTTGATTGTCTTTTTATTATTTCCAGGAGTGGGTAACATGTGATGATGGTACCTTTTAAAGAAAGGAATTAGTTACTCATAATTCTTCTTTGTAGATATCATCTCGCAGGATTCCCACTCATGCACCCACCTCAGTTTGGGGTTCTGTTTTTGAGGTGAGGTGTTGTTTTTATTAATTTTTTCCATTCTTTTGCCTGCCTTCTCCTTGGCTGAGGTGGGGATGCTGTTGGTTTTTTGTTTGTTTTTTTTCAAGTAGTTCTGATTCCTGTATATTTCAGACTTGACTGGAAGGGTCTAGAGGCACTAAAAGTCAGAATGGCATGAAAGGGGAGGGGCTTATGCTCAGCTATCAGTGACCGAGGGTTAAAAATCTTAACAATAGGGGAATTCCTGGCTTATCTGTCTCTGGAAGCACAAGATAAAGAGTGGAAATTCTGAGTGAACTTCAGAGAGGATTACAGATAAGTACGTTTAAAGTGAAGGGAGGGTGAAACTAGAAGTATTATGGTATTTATTAAAATCTGCATACAAATATTCTTATGTTGTTCGTAGGAGAGAAGCGTGCCTACCTATCACTTCCCAGGCCAGGGGTAAGTTTTGTGGGTTGTTACTTTTTTGTTGTTGTGCATCTGTTGATAACTAATTGACCCCTACAACTTGCATATTGCTCGTGTATTAACTGCTTTGTAAAGATACAGACAATAAAACCTTGTTAATGCACACCTTGATTGTATGGCCCTTTGTGAGTTACTGGATTTTGTGAATTAGTTAGTAAAAGAGTAAACATTTTAAAAAGCCAGGGTAATTCATCATAAAATATGCTTTTGTTATTTACTTTACAATTCTATCTTCATTTTAATTAATTATAGTTTGAAATGTACAGAATGTCTTACTTTATTTTTACAAGATGTACCATAGTACATTTATTATTACAGTATCATGACTGCACTGTAATATATTGTAAAAATAGGTTTTGTAACCGGACACCTCCCTACACTATTGTCTGAGCTAGTAACTCTTTTATTGAAGGAGAAATTGACTTGTTTGTGCATACTAGGAGGTGTCCACGCTAGCAAGGCTCTACTGTCTGTAAATAAAATTGTTTTTTCATTCAGACTTTATTATGTCATTTTTTATCTGATAAATCAGTTTATTACTAAAGCTGCACAATAGGTCAACAGATCAACCTAGAGTATATAATACACTAGTTTCTGAAAACATCCATCTGCTGGTAAACCATCTAGTAACTCCTGTTCGTATTACTGTGATATAGTCATAAAAATAACAAAATAACATATTACATATTAGTCCTCTCATGGGGGAAGGGAAATGATAATATTATCTCCAACTTTATTTTCTCTTTCCCTGATCCCCTTTCTAAACCTGTAGCATTGAGGAGTTGGTGGTATGGCATAATCACCTGTTCTTCTTCAGCCTTCTTTGAATGGTTCTGCAGCAGTTTCAGAAGCAATACTTTAACTGTTATTATACCTTTTCATTAAGGGTAAAGTACCTTAAAGATAAAATTGGTTCATTCTTGAGCCTACTTAAGGGCTTACTTGGGATTTAAGTGGTGCTATGCTGGGCCTTTTGCAAGGGAGTGAATGTCACCTTCTGGAAGTAGACAAGTTGATTGAGGGGAGAAGACTAGAATTTTTTTGGTTAACTGGTTCAGTGATTACTGATGTATAGTTTGTCCCCAGAAGAACTATCTGTGTAGCCTTTGGTTTTGGGATATAAATCATACTGCTCGGCTGTCTTTGAAAGCTCTTGTTCATTTCCCTTTGATTCTCAGCTGGCATTATAGAGCAGAGCATTTCAGGAGGGAAAAAGAATTGAGAGGTCAAGAAAGAGTAAGGAGGTTGCATTGTTGAGTATTGTGAAGATAAATTGACACTTTCCTGTTTATTTACTAGCAGGGCCGTCCTTAGGATTTATAAGGCCCTACACAGTATTATTAAACTGGTGCCCCATACCCGACAGCAGCCTGGGCTCACAGCCCAGTGGGGGGGAGGGACGAGGCAGCAAAGGATACCGAGCTGCCCGGCCCACCTCACAGTGGCGGAGAGTCACAGTTCCCCGCAGAGACCCCCGTACCCTCTCCCTCACGCAGAATGCGCAGCATCGGCGCATTCGGCTCTCTAAATATGGCCCCTGCCTAAGGACACTGCAGCGCACGCTGGGTGTGCGGGAGCCGACCCACTCTTACCTGCTGTCATGGGTGGTGGGTAAAGCTGCCGCTTGAGGCGGCTAGCTCCCCAGCCCACCTCTTCTGCCTGTGACTCCACCCATACTCCACCCTTGCTCTGCCCTAGGCCCAGCCCCCACTCTGCCCGGCCCTACCCCTCCCCACTGTCTCCCTCTTCTCTTCCCTCCCCCTCCCTGCTCACTCCCTTCCAGCCAAATCCCTGAACCCAAATGAAGCAAATGACATTAGAAAGAAATTGCAGAAGAGTGTTTTTTTTCAAAAGAAAATGGAGCATGTTTTCCACTGCATGCCAGAAGATGAAGACTGGACACGCAGAAGGTACCAAATTGAAAGCACTAAATTTAGGAATAAAAATGTCAGTCATGGGTTTTTTGATATACCCTGAAGTTTCAGAGATTTATTTGCAAAAACTTTGTAGTAAGGGCAGGTCAGCTGTCTTGCTGAATACAACATTACATATTATGGAATACATGATGCAGCTCTTCTCTGTTTTACATTTTCTTAATCGGTATTTCTAAGCTGATTTTATATTTTAAATGTACTCTTAAGCCTTCATAAAGTAATCATTCCACATTACTACATATTTAACTCACTGAAGCAAAGACATTATTTTAAATTAATCAGTCACAGAGGTTTAGTGTGTTCATAACAATGTTCATTGCTTTTAGAAAAAGGGAACGCTAATTTACTTTGTGTGATCTCCATAACAATAGACACCTGTATGAAATTTCACCAACTTTAAAAAAAATGTTTCCAAAGATTTTAGGCATAACAAAGGATTTTATGTCTTACTAAGGTACCAATTTTGCTGGATGGTTCTCTTAAAACTAGTTCATCAAATAGAAGAGAAGAAAGGGAAACTCATTTGTCCAGCTATCTAGCAGGAAAGGGGTGTTGTCCCTTTAAGAGCTAGCCGCTCTTCAACAGGGGGGTGAGGGGAGAAAGGGATGGCAGAAAGGACAGGAAGACTTTGGAAGGAAGTTAAATTTAAAATTAAAATGTGTATTTTAGATGCGTGGTCTTTTGAAGGATTTATTTAAAAAATTATGTCTGAAGATCCAAGCACTACAGTAATGCACAACTGTTTTTGTTAGTAAATTCAAAAACTGACAGTATATACCTGGGGATTGGCAAATGCCTGTTAAATGGCTTCATTACCACGTGAATGGCTCTTTAACAATTTCAATGTTGTGCTAATAGGGCTGGCAGGCTGGAAGGCTTTTTCACTTTTAAGTTACTAGATCTCCTCCGGAGTAAGAGTCACCAGGCTGGAGCAGCTAGCTGTGGGAGCCTGCAGGAAGGGTCAGAACAGGGATAGGAAGAGGCAGGAGGGTGGACACTAAGACCCAGGGGTGCCCCAAATTTCCGGGTGCCCTATGCAGTCGCCTATGCCTAAGGACGGCCCTGTTTGCTAGTCAAAATCCTAGTTCCCTCTGAGGCAGCTTCATGTGTAAAAAGCTTGATATAGAAAGAAATTGAATAATCCTGGTTGGTTCCTCATTGCCGGCTCTGCACCCACACTGCTTGAGAACAAACACCAACAGGCAGGGCCGGCTCTAGGATTTTTGCCGCCCAAAGCAAAAACAATTTTGGCCGCCC
>NW_020664964.1:1144551-1181724 GCF_002925995.2 Terrapene triunguis | reverse complement strand
CACATAGGTTAGCCTCCTGAAGATTGAATGCTTTAGTTAGACTAAAGTCTTTGGGCTTAATAAAGGGGTATCTGGGTGAAAATGAATGGGCTGTGATGTACAGGAGGTCAGACAAGAAGATCTAATGTTTCCTCTGGCCTTAAACTCTATGAAACAATGTAATTTAACTTCACACCTTTAAATTGTAATAACTTTCCTGAGTCTCAATGTGTAGATAAGCCCTTATAGATCAGACAGTGTCTGTAGAGCAGTGGTAGGCAACCTGTGGACCATGGGCCGCACACAGCCCATCAGGGTAATCTGCTGGCGGGCCACGAGACAGTTTGTTTACATTGACTGTCCGCAGGCATGGGCGCCCGCAGCTTCCAGTGTCCGCAGTTTGCCATTCCCGGCCAATGGGAGCCACAGAAAGTGGCGTGAGCTGCAGGGACGTGCTGGCTCCCACTTCCCACAGCTGCCATTGGCTGGGAAGGTGAACCGCGGCCACTGGGAGCTGCGGGCAGCCATGCCTGTGGACTGTCAGTGTAAACAAACTGTCTCGCGGCCTGCCAGCGAATTACTCTGATGGGCTGCGTGCGGCCCGCAGGCCACAGGTTGCCCACCACTGCTGTAAAGGGAAAAATCAGTGTTGAGCAACTTTCCTGACACCAAAGCCATGCCGCTTTGCTATTATCTGATGAAGATACTTTTTCTTTTATGCACTTATGGATGGCATATTGGGACCCAAATCTACAAAAATGCATGAACGCTTTTGTGCGCGCTTGACATAGATATGCAGAGATCTCTGTGTGCTCAACCTTGGATGATGGGCTGGGTCCCCAAAGGTGGTACTTCAGCAAGGTTACTGAAGCCAGCAAAATCCTCAATGAGGAACAGTAACAGGAAATGAAAGTCATTCTTAATTGTTAGTATTGCTATTCAATGTAATATTCTCCTATTTGCACGTTTGTGTCAATTGTCTTTAAGATAACATATTTATTGGGAGAAGGCAGCCTATTTTGTTATGTGGTGCCATAAATACCTCATACAGTAAGGGATCTCTATACTACCATAACCATGTCCAGGAAGAATTCAATTGCAGAACTATGGTCCCTTTTAGAGTTAAAACATGGTTCTGTCTTTAATATAGGTAATGCTTAACTGTGTGTGATCTGTGTTTTTGAACTGTGCTACAACCTAGGACACAGCAAAGCAGTAACATGGTTAAAGACTCCATGCATCTGAAGAAGTGAGGTTTTTACCCATGAAAGCTTATGCCCAAATAAATCTGTTAGTGTTTAAGGTGCCACCAGACTCCTCGTTGTTTTTGTGGATACAGACTAACACGGCTACCACTCTGATAGATGGTTAAAGGGCACAGTTAAAACGTATTCCTTGGCTCCAGCCCCATAAGACTGCCTGCTGCTTATTGGCAACTTCCAGATAATGGCAACTTTTTGCTGTGAACCAAGAGGTTGATAAGAAGCAGAATCCACTGTACATATAAAATATATTACACAAAACAAACTTAAATGACATTCAGTACTATGAATGTGTAAATTCTTTGGTGGATCATTTGGTGCCAGTGCAATTTCCCCCCCCCCCGTTTCTAGTACATATGCAGAATTAGATCAGTTCTTTATAACTGTATTTAGGATAGACATTCATAGTTTATAATAAGCCTTTGGGAACTTTGGCAGGAACTTCCATGAAAGTTAAATAACAGTGAGTGGCCAATTGTGGCAGGAGATCAGTAATAGTATTCCATTAGTGCCTAGAAACCTCAAGCAGGATTGAGGCTGCATTGTGCCTAGGTGCTTTTACAACAGTGGTTCTCAACTAGGGGTACACCTACCCCTGGGGGTACGCAGAGCTCTGCCAGGGGGTACGTCAACTCATCTAGATCAGTATTTCTCAACCTGGTGGATGCGGGAAGGGTTTAGGAGGGTCGCAAGTGCAGGGCCAGTCTCAGGGGGTGGCAAACAGGACAATTGCCTGGGTCCATGCCACAGGAGGCCCCCTGAAGCTAAGTTACATGCCTCAGCCCCAGGTAATGGGGTTCGGGCTTGAGGCTCCTGAAAGAGGCACAGCAGTCTGGAGAGGTTTAGAACCATTGCTTTACAAAACACCGACAGACAGATTCTGATATTACATTGAAGAGCAGCTTAATTCATGATTGCCTTGAAGTCGGTAGGACCAGCCATGGAGTCAGGTGTTACTCAGCCTGAGCGAGGGTATCCTTATCTGGCCCATAGTAAGACATTTATAAAAGAGAGCAAATCCATGGAATGAGAAAAGCAGCAGCTCCACTGAATGTTCCTGTGTTGGCCTCCAGCCATTACAGTCAATAAGGGTCTGAGTGGCACAGGAGGAGGAGCAGCAGCCACTGGAAGCAGCGTGCCCCTCCTGGGTTTGTGTGGATTTCAGTTTGGAGACCTGCCAAAGAGCTGATGATGAGTCAACCAGTAGGTAGCTCTTTTGTATAGCTTCAAAATCACCCCTGAGAGGTGATATAAAAAGGATGCAGCTATCCGCAAGGACTACTTAGCTTGTGAGCGGGTCATGCTGCCATGCAGGAGGGGGGCTTTGGGGTCTGGGTGAATCTTTGGAAGTCTAAGGGGCAGAACCGCCTCGCTTTTCCTTGGACACAAATCTCACTCCACATTCCACAAGGAATGTTTCAGAAGAAACCCCAAGTAGGAAAGAGTTTCCCATTCCTTACACAGCAAAATCTCTCATATGGAGCATGTAGGCCTCTGTCTTAGTTACTAAAATCCTATTCTGCTAAGTACTTATAAAGATGACCTTATATTTTACTCCGTGACTTGTTACTAAATTGACTGCTTATACCTTTTATAAATTTTTTTCTTCAAATTATTTTTTGTTTGAAACAGAAGCATAATGTGAATCTGAAAGCATTAAAGCCAGTCAAACTTGATACTGAGGTAAGATGCTTCCCTCTATTTAGTATTGAACCTTTTAATTATTTGTTAATTTGTATAAAGAATGTAGTGAGTGGAAAAAAATGCAGTAAGTTTATCATGTACAGGAACAAGCAAAACTTGGAAAACTTGGATTAGAACTGCATTTGCTCACATCTGATGTAGACTCTGAGACTGAGAAATGGGAGGACCAGGAGAATGAGATTGTGCGCCATGGACAAAGTATATCCAGCATGGCCCACTCCATGTACTTATTTACCAGGTAATTACTCTGAATACAGTTTAAAAAGAAAAAAAGTATTTGTAGAATTTAAGGACCCAGACAGTTTTTCGCTTTATCAAGAAAGCAGAACATTATAGGGACCTATAATTGAGTTTCATCCATATGCCTCCTGATTTTATATTCTAGTGTATAATACTTCATCAATAAACAGCTTGGTAAGCTTTTTTAAGTGCTGGACATGATTTTGTTGGCAAGCAGCTGTTTTTAGGACCTTCTGTGAAAGATTTATTTTTTTTAAAGAAACATACACTGAAATTGTCAAAGCTGACCAAGAGAGTTAGTCACACAACTCCCATTTGAAAGGCAAACAGTAATTGTGGGACTAACTCCCTTCGTCAGCTTTGAAAACTTCAATGCTTATGTTTAAAAAAAAAAAGACATTCAAATGTAATTTTTAAAAAGCAAAAAAGTCACATGTTCAGGTTAATCCTTCTTTAACTTATAAAAAAGAAAAAAGTAGCTACATTCTGTTTTTCAAAATTGTGAAAGCTGCAATTAAGGTTGCAGCAGGGCTTTCATAAGAACCTCATATTCCAATGTTTGTAACTGCCTGAAAAAAATTCATTTTGCACTGAGATGTCTCAGTCTAGATGTGATTTTTTTCATTTTGATTTTTAGTATGAGAAAAAACCCTTGCAGCTATTGAAATTATTGAAGAATGAAAAAACTACTACTTCAGCATCTGATGACATTTTGCTCATCAATAAACACAAATGACAGAAAAATCCCTTCAGGCTTTACATTTAAATATCACTTAATATGTAATCATCTCCCCCACTTGGGCGGGAGAAAAAGATTGGAGTTAGACTGAAAAAATCGGAAAGATCATAACTAACAGAAAATGACAACTAGTTAGGATATTGAAAATATAGATTTTGTACAGTGTGGGCAGGTTAACATTTTGAGAACCTTTTAATATTTGCCTTCCCTGACTTTGTTTAAATGTGTAGCTTTAATGTTAATTATTGGAGGTTTTATCTATATAATAAAATATTTACTTGAAGCAAATCAAATTGAAACAAAGGAAATTAAAACAAATAGTAGAAGATTAACTATATAAATAAATAGAGAACAAGAAAAGATGTAGAGCCGCTATGCTGTGAGGATGGGGTAGAGATCAGGGATAATGAAACTAAATGTATACTTTGCCTTAATTTTCAGTAAGGATTACAATGCAGATCTTGGGGGTTATTGCCCCTTTTCTATCTGAGGGTCTAATCAAATTTCAGGGATCTTGGAGATGTTCCAGTTGGCATTAGAAATTGATGGTCTGGTATTTTCTTTGATGAAAACTTGTTTGTTTACAAGGAATGTACAAAGTCCTGCTTCTCTGAATGCAGGAGGCATTTCTTAGTTTACAGCCCCAAGCCTCTTTAGCCAACACCAGACCCAAAAGCGCTCTTGCTAGCTTTTTTCTCTGGTCACAGTGTAATCTACAACTGTTTGTCTTATCTTACTTTTTGAATCTGCCTCTCTATGTGTTCTGTTTATTCTCAGTGTCTGTGTTCTGCCCAAATACATGCCCACACCTACATATCTCAGCAAAAGCCTTCAGCCCACTTAGTGCAAACTCCTGCGTGGGTTCACAACCCCCTTTTGTTTTAGGTGGGAGGGGACTTCTGATTAACAGTGACATTACTTGAAAGGCATGTCCATACCCAGGGTATGTCTACACTGCACAATTGTTGCCAAAACTTTTGTCTTTCGCGGGTACTTAAAAAAACCCAAAAAAACGCGAAAGACAAAAGTTTTGCCGATGCAAGCGGCAGTGTGAACACGGCTTTGTTGGCAGGAGCGCTCCCCTGCTGACAAAGCTTATGCCGCTCACGGGGCTGGAAGTATTTTGTCGGCAAAAGTGCCAACAAAATACTGCAAAAGAGCGTTCACACTCGCTGACTTTTAGCGACAGTGTCGACACAGCCTTGTCACTAAAAGCTGCATAATGTAGACAAGCCCCCAGTCTCAAAGAGGTTTGTGATTAGAGCAGTCACCGGTGCCTCTCACCATAACAGGGCAAAAGCATGACGGCTAATGGGAAGGAGTGTATAGAAATGGAAATGATTACATCCACGGTGAAAGCCAAACCCAAAGAGCTTAATGCATTCAGGGTAGCGGGACATAACTTCTATCCCAGAATACTAAAAGAACTGACACATGAAATTGCAAGTCCAGTAGCAAGGATTTTTAATCTGTCCAATCAGGGATGGTACCATATGACTGGAGAATAGCAGGCATAGTACCTATATTTAAGAAAGAGAAAAAGTTATCGGGACAACTACAGACTCATTAATCTGACCCCAATAGTATGTAAGACCTCAGAACAAGACAGGGAGGTAAATGGAAAATGGGTTTACCAAAGGTAAATTGTGCAAGACTAATATAGTGTGTTTTTTTTTAATAAGAACTGATTTTTAGTGTTTTGTTTTGGATTTTTTTTAGACCAGAGAAATGTTAGATCTAATCTATCTGGACCTCACTCAACCATTTGATACAGTACCACAGGGGAAATTATTAGTTAAATTGGAGAAGATAGGGATTAGTTTAAGAATGATGGGTGTGATTGACTGGCTGTAGTGGAAATGTCAATAGGTTGTGCTGAAATTGGAACTATCTGGCTGGCAAGGAGGTTACTAGTGGAGTTCAAGGTTTGCTCTGGGGACATTGGCACAGAAAGGAGGGTGCTCATAAAATCTGATGACACAAAGTTGGGAGGCATCAATCCAGAGGAGCATAGGAATATTACACAGGAAGAAGAGGATGACCTTGAGGACTGGAGTAATAGAGATGAGATGAGATTTAATAGTGCAAAGTGCAAGGTCAAGCACTTAGGGATTGATAACAAGAATTTCTGCTATATCCTGAGGGATATAGATCAGGGAGGTAAACACCAGGAAGGGTGAAGAACTTTTAAAGCTAAAGGACAATGTTGGCACAAGAAAAAATAGATATAAGCTGTCCGTGAATAAATTTGAGCTGGAATTTAGAATGTTTCTGACCATTATAGAAGTGAGGTTCTGGAACAGCTTCACAATAGGAGTAGCGGAGGCAAACAACCTAATTGGTTTTAAGATGGAACTGAATCATTTGTGAAATGGATTACATGATGGGGGGTTGCCTCTGATAGCAGGGGACTGGACTCTGTGACCTTGGATGTTCCTTCCAGTCCTCTGTTCAGATAAGCAGACTGGCTATATATAATGGCTACATTTGGCAAAGTTCTAGGAGGAGAAAAAGCATGTACACCATATTATGTAAAAAACAAGGGAACAGACTAAGCAATCACCAGCTGTACATGATATTTATTGTCTCTTTCAGAGGAGAAGGGCTGCTGAAGACTACCCAGGATTTATTTCACCAAGCAGAGGTAATTTATATTGAGGAAACAGGGATTAGTAAACTATCTAAGATGCTGTTAATGGCCAGTTTGTGTTATTCTTGTATTTGAATTACAGAGCAATTTAAAGTTCTGCAGTTGGGGTTTTTAGCATTAAAAATTCCCCGACACCCCATAACTAAGGTAGAATTTTTCCTGAAAGCCAGCATACCTGCATTCAAGGAATTAGTTTGAGGGGCTACTATTAAAATATTAAGACGGTGTTCATCAAGCTTTGACGTTCTATAATTTGGATATTACTTTGAGAAAGGTGTAAAATTTCTGTACAAATAAGTTTGCGAAGGGACTCTTGTTTATTGACTATTAATAGTCTGAGATACCAGATTAATCTCGGGGAGACTGTACTGCTCCTTAAAAGGCCCCTTCACTTTCTGCAGGCTCAGGCACAGATTTCTCTGCTGTGTGACACTCAGCTCAGTTGTAACTGATGTTCCATCCTTCCCTGGGCAGCATGCAGCCTTCTTTTGAGCAGGAGGAAGGGGGAAAGCAAAAGAATTTAAATAATAGAAAAGACAAGAAGGAATGCAAGAGAATATAGCATAAAAGGACACGGGATAGAAAATGAATTTTGGAGATGGGGGATGAGTGGGTAGTAGTGGCAACTCTCAGGGCAACACATGGGAACACAGGAGCACCAGGAGGCATCCATTTACCAAATCCTTGCAAGGGACTTCAACAAAGAAAATTTGGGAACCACTGAGTTAAAATGAAACCTCATCGCTCTGCATCCGTGTTCTGAATCTTTGCAGGGAAAGCAATTTTTTTTTATCTGAGAAAATGTCATTTTGTCCTGTATCGTGTAATTTCAAAATTGCCTAAAAAATGCAGGCAGATGTATATAACTTTAAATGTTTCCAGAGCATGGCAAAGAAATATTTCCCTCTGCCTTTAATTTTCTAGCACATCACTTTGTTGTACTACTAAGTAGTAGTCTGTTGCAATGGTTCTCAACCAGGTGTATGTGTATCCCTGCGGGTACATCAACTCATCTAGATATTTGCTTAGTTTTACAACAGGCTGCATAAAAAGCACTAGCGAAGTCAGTACAAACTAAAATTTCACACAGACAATGATTTGTGTATAGTACTCTATACTGTAGCCTGAAATGTCAGTACAATATTTATATCCAATTGATTTATTTTATAATTATATAGTGAAAATAAGCATTTTTTTCATTAATAGTGTGCTGTGATACTTTTGTATTTTTGTGTCTGATTTTGTAAGCAAGTACACCCCTACCTCGATATAACGCGACCCGATATAACACGAATTCGAATATAACGCGGTAAAGCAGTGCTCCGGGGGGGTGGGGCTGCGCACTCCGGTGGATCAAAGCAAGTTCAATATAACGCGGTTTCACCTATAACACAGTAAGATTTTTTGGCTCCCGAGGACAGCGTTATATCGAGGTAGAGGTGTACTTTAAGTGAGGTGAAACTTGGAGGTATGCAAGACAAATCAGACTCCTGAAAGGGGTACAGTAGCCTGGAAAGGTTGAGAGCCACTGGTCTATTGTTCTTGAACTATCCAATGTATTTGCAAAATAAACAAACAACTCTGAATAACTTTTTTCTGTGTCAGGTTTTTGCTACAGAGGGCATAAAGCTTGCTTCAGTTCTCACTGCCTTTTCTAATCAGGTAATGTATGACTAATAAATGGTAAAAGTGATTATTTACTTCCCCACTTTATTACACTTATGTTTGCCTGGAAGCTTGGGGTCACTGGTTTTCCTTGTAACTTACATATATGTTCTGTGATTGTAAAACTGAATGGTTTTAACGTCTTAAAATGTATTTCAGCTAGAAGACGATGACAAACCTTTGCTTTTGTTGGAGATTGACAAGCTGATCCCTGTGTGCCAGCAGCTTCAGATAACAGCTAAAACCATTGTTCAGGGGAAAAATGCTACTTTTACAAAGGTAAGATTTAAAAAGAAAAATACAAATGTTCTAGGTCCGAGAGAAGCATCCAAGCCTTGTTTTGAAATCTCATTTATTTGCCTACTTCAGCTGTTCTCGCACAAAAACCAGAACTGCTGATTTAAATCTGGTCCATTCTAGTAGGGTTTTTTTCTTTTATCACAAAACAGTCATGAGTGCTGATGAGAATGCAGAACTTTGTGATCCCCCACACAAGGATATGAGCTCTGTCCCACTAATTCCTCAGTTGTGCTGTCTTGCCCAGAATGAACAGTTCTTATATTCAGTTTTTCAACAACACGGTGGCCTTAAGGCCTCACCCTAAGTTTTTGTCTGAAGTGGTGTCACAATTCCATCTTAAGTTTACTTATCTGTGTTTTTCTCCAACTCTCATTCAAATGCAGATTGCGTCTTCATTCACTGGATGTGAGACAATGCTTGGCATTTTACTTGGAAAGAACTAAGCCAGTTCCTTTATGGCCTTGTCTTTTTGTTTCCTTTGCAGATCAGATGAAGGGTTAAGCACTCTCTACACAAATGATTTCCAGCTGGCTAATATCCTATATTACAACAACTTATGGGATAGCTCAGACTTCGCCTCCACAAAGGTTAAGAGCTCATTTGATGAGGGCTTAGGCAATGTCAGTCACATTTCTGAGTGACGTTTCAATAGTGGACATTTGCAGGGCTGCTACTTGTCTTCCATACATACTTTTTACCAAATATTATTCTATTACAACTGCATCTAGATCAGATGAAAATTTTGGGAAGGCAGTCCTGCACTTGCTGTTTAAGTAGACTCCAAGCCCCCCACCTCCTTCTGATACTGCTTGTGAGGCATGTGACTGGAATACACATCTGCAACTACTTGAAGAAAAGACTGTTACATACCTGTATGGTAACTGCTGCTGTTGGAGATGTGGGTGTAGACATGTAACTCACCCTCCATCCCCTCTGTATTGGAGTCTCAATTCTGATGCTCAGTACAAAGGGACCGAGGGGGGTTGGGGCAGTGCTGCTCTTAAATAGCCAGAGGAGGGACTAAGGGGCCAGAGGGCATGAGCACCACCCCCATGGGTACTGCTTGGCAAAGTTCTCTGGCTTCGCTGCACCCACACCTCCAACAGTTATCGTACAGGTAGGTAACAGTTTTTCAGACAAACCAGGATCTAAGTGTTCATAAATGCCCCCACCCACTTAAGGGTGAAGAGATGCAGAGTATCTTTCTCCACACTATACCGAAATGTCTTTTGCTTTTGTTCATGGCGAGGGTGAACATCTGTCTTGTTGTAAAGTTTCTTTTTTACCTTTAATTTAAGTGATTTTGACTGTCATTGCATCTGTTGGTTTCCCATTCAAAGTCTTATTATTGGGCAAGGCTAAACACTTGAGCCTGCACTGCATCACTGGGCAGACAGGGAGGGGTAATAACACTCTCTTGCCCAAATGGGCTCCCATTGAGACATCCTGGTGACTAAACTTTACTTTTCACTCCAAGTCCTTGAAGCATACTTTCAATATAAATACAGTGTTCCTTAAATGTATACATCTCACAGCGACTGAGTCTTGACAAGTTAGGAGCTTTCTGTAGACATCTCACATGATATCTTTTATAGATAAATACCCTGCAAGATGTGTATTTGGTGTAACATACATCGTCTTTCATGAGGACAGAGTCACTGTCACCCAAGTTTCTGCCTAAGGTGGTTTCCAACTTTCACATTAGTCAATTAATCTCCCAGTTTTCTTCCCTAAACTACACTCTACCCTGGCTGAAATGAAGCTTCAAACATTAGAAGTTGTAAGAGCACTGGCTTCATCATATCTAAACAAAACAATGTTCAGGTGTATGACCAACAGAGCTCTGTGCGGCTCAAAAGCTTCTCTCTCTCCCCAACAGAAGTTGGTCCAATAAAAGATAATATGCACCTTGTCTCTGACACTTTTGGCATTTGCTGAAAAGGTTAAGGCACAATTCATGTCATTCCAGAGACAGTTTCTAAGTAGATCTCTGACTGTTAGGACTTTTTGTGATGTGGCTAAGATGTACCTGGACATATTGGGGTTCATTCCACCAGGGCTCAAGCAGCCTGCTTAGGTAATACCCGGTTATCTGATATGCAAAGCAGCAATATGGAGCTCAATCCACTCATTGTTCCTGGTGAAAGCTTTCATGTTGGATGCTAGTTTTGGCAGGGCTGTCCTACAAACACTGTTCAAGTAGGCTTCTGCTCACCTACCTGCTGGATAACTGCCTGTTGATTACCAAGCATAGAATTTGTGTAGAAAATCATTTGCAGAAAGAATGGTTACTTACAATTCCTGTGCATCTTTGAGATGTGTTTTCCACACAGATTCCATGTTCTGTCCACTTTTCCCCACTCTTTATGTCGTGGGCTATGGGAACCAAGAGGGCACAAGCATGGTCCAAATGGACACTGCTATTCAAAAGAATCCAATGTCAGGCATAAGTGTGCCAACAATGGAAGTTGTGTGGACAACACATTTAGAAGTATCCACAGCTATGTACCTGTTCTTTCATGCTCTCAGAAAGAGAACATATTAGTGACATAGAACTGCAGTCTTGGTGTTCAGTGCATACCCTTACCAGTTGTTACAAGACAGATGCTAATGTGGAATTACTGAAAACTGCTGTCACCTTAAATTCCATCCTTCAAGTGTTAAGAAAAATCCAGATGAGGAATTCAAGAGAGCTAGGTATATCCTGGATGGTTCTGAATTCTGATTGGTCCTTTCTTGTTTTGTGAAAGGAGATAAAACCTCTACCTCCATAGAGTGGATTGTCAGATCCCTCTTACAAGTAAATTGTTCTTTCCGTAGGATGTAGAAGACAACTAACACTTCATTTTCCAATACAGAACAGGGAAAATGTCAACAGACAAATACTATTAGTAATTCAAGCTGAGACTGTTCTTCAATTTTAAAAAAGAAGACTCAGTTCATATTTTAAAGGGTCAGCATGTGATATTCTCATCTAATTATGATTTTTACATTAATTCTGTTTTAGGTTGACACATGCATTCGGAAAACAAAAGGTGTGATGACCATTTTATCCCAAGTTCTCCCACTCAGCTGCAAGCTACTGAAAAAGGTGAGTTAATGATCCATTTGCAGCAATGAGGAAAAATAAAACCAATCCTGCTTCTCAGCTTTTTTTTTTTTGTTTGTTTTTACAGTGTGGAACTGGAAATGGCTGGCTTAGATCACCTCATCCATGGAGAGAGAACAGATTACAAAGAAATACAAATGAAGACAGCATGGAAGGGAAAACTGATGCCTTTGGAATAAAATCCTTGGAACATCATGTAGCAAATCTGACATTTTTAGAGAGCAAATAATTGTAGTATTTAGGAATGGAAGAACTTCATGTGGAAATTACAAACTGGCTAAAGTTTCAAAGCTGCTTTCTTTTGTGAAAGATAAAGCAGGTTATTTGAATTAAAGCTGTTGTGACCTTCTCACATCTAATAGATGTCATGGTACTTAACAGTAACAATTGCAAAGTCGGTCAGTTTTTAACTGTTCTGTATTTTTATAATGTGAATGTGTCCCTTTGCTCAACATTAATGCTGTTATTTTTGTAACTTGCTCAACATTAATGCTGTTATTTTTGTAACTAACACTTGTGAACATCTTAATGAAAGTTTCAACCAAAGATGCTGCTAATGGACATTTATGCAGAGAAACTGGATATTTTTTGAGGATATGTGCTGCATATAATACTACTGTGGAAGTTTGTCCGTCTCATTGTTGGCCAGTATCAGGAAGATAATCTGGAAGGCTCTGGCCTAAAGCACTGAATGTTGCTGTCTTAACTATGAGGTATTTCTGCAAAGAACAAGTCTACAGAAAACCTCCTGCTGTTTTGCAACACACATGCCAATTTTTTTAAGGCTAATTTGATTTAAATAATTTAATTTTACTGCTGCCAATCTGAACTAATGATGTGTTCATCCTCCAAAAACATTTTATATTTCCAGTGACTACTTAAGAATTCTCTTTGTTTATAAGCTCTTTAGTGATAGATAGCTGATCTTACTGCTGCTTTTGATTTATTATCAAAACTTAGAGTAGGATTTGAAATGCATGTGAAACTACTGAAATCTTCATTTAGAATGTATGGCATATTTAAGTTTCATAAAGTAGATTTTTACAATGCAAGATTTAGAACTCTTAGAAACGATATTTTGATAGCAATTATGACCAATCATTGTACAAAGGGCATTATTTGATTCCAAGCCACTATACTATAAGTTGGAGATGCCTGTTTGCTCTTCGTACAGATGCCATACCTTATTTTGTTGGCCTTGTATATCATTATTCTTTGTTTTATTGTTTCTTTAACTTAGGTTGTTTTACTACTTTGAGAACAGTAGAGTACTCTAAGGGCTTCAGGTGTTAAGGGTATTTAATTCTTGTGGGGCATCATCCTCTCACCAGTAGCTCTTTGTGTGTCCTTTGCTGGTAATGGACATCACAATGGGGATGCTGGATTTGCAGCACCAAAGAGGTAACAGCTGAAATCCTCAACACTAGAGATTGGGGATTAATCTTGATCAGCCAGAAATGGTCTTCATTTGTCTTCATTTAAGTACCTGTATAAGATGACCTGGGGTTCTAAAAATAGGTGAAACTAAGTTTTTTTGCTTGACATTAAGCACTAGAAAGATAGTTATTTTTCTATACTGCACCTGTCAAAAAATACAGAACACATTAAATGTTTAAACTGTTTATTTGTCTGAAATTAAATGACTGTTTACTGTTCACTCATTTAAAAAACATTAAACAAACCCATAAAAAATTAAAGAACTAATTTCCAGTCCCTTATGTTAAGTGTGTACAATTTTAAAATCGTTCATGTTACAACTCTTGCACTATGAGGTATACTGGAAGTAGATGATTACAAGTGTTATCTATGCAATACTTAATTCTGAAGCTATTCACAGTGTGGTTCAGACATTTATGTATTCAGTTAAAAATAGAGCTTCATGAAGTTGAATTAAAACGTTTCAACAAAACTTCTTCATATTCCTTCTGTGTCAGAAGTCCTTGAGTTATGGTCTTACTTTCTTCAAATTTGGGTAGTACAACTGCAATGTATCCCTCAGTAGATGGCTAGAAAATAAGACCATGATATAGCACAGGAATAAAAATGAGAAAAAAACGTAATGTAAGCAAAATTCTTACCTTTTCTTGCAGAATAGTTGGATTATCCAGAATGTTTTCATTAACTTCCATCAACCGCCCTCTTATACAACTGCAAAAAAGTTCTAGTGTTAGTTAGGGTTACCATATTCAAACATTTAAAAAAGAGGACACTCCACGGGTCCCCGGTCCCGCCCCAACTCTGCCCCCTCCTCTGAGCACCCCGCATTCCCCCTCCTCCCTCCCGCTCTGATCTTGGTTGGAGGTTGCTAAGTGCTTCCCTGCTCCCCACTTGCCCTGCACCCCCCGCCCCTGCAGCCTCTGCGCCCCCTGCCTGCCCTGCTCCTCCTCGCCCTGCAGCCTCTGCACCCCCCCGCCTGCCCTGCAGCCCCTATGCCTCTGCAACCCCCGCCTGCCCTGCTCACCCGGCAGCCTCTGCCTGGCGGGGGCTTCAGACGCTCAGCAGCGACCGGGACAGCGCAGGTCCCTGCAGCCCTGGCACATGCCACACTCCCCACCCCGCAGCCACCTTCCTGCCGCGCGGGGTGACTGGGCCGCAGGAAGGGTCCCCCAGTGGCCAGGGGGTCCCTGCCCGCGAGGGAAGCCTGAACCGCTGGCTGGGCCCAGCCTCCCCATGGTCCTGCAGGCTCGGCTGGGGCGCACAGTCCGCCCGGCCTCCGGGGGCAGCAGCGGCCCCTTCGCCGCCTTCTGCAGCTGCGCCCCCTCTCCCCCCACCCGAGCTCGCTACAATGTAGCCGGGCAGCTGGGCTGCGCTGCGGACGCTGCAGGTTGTGCTGGGGCCGGGCGGACCCTGGCTTATGCTGCCTCCCTATTTCCCCGGACATGTTCAGCTTTTTGGCAATTCCCCCCAGACGGGGATTTGAGTACTAAAAAGCCGGACATGTCCAGGGAAATCCGGACGTATGGTAACCCTATGTTAGTAAAACCATGCTTTGTAATCAAAATAACAAAAAAAAAAAAAAAAAAGTTACTTACCTATATATAGTATATTCTTCGCCATCTGAACAAGATATCCTGCACAGAGGGGCAAGTTCTGTTAGAAACTGAGCACCCTGCATGTGAAACAAAAAATTCCTGTGAATTTAAAAGAAGTTTGTTTTTTGTTTTGTTTTTTAAGTGTGGCCTTCCTAGCATATTGAGAGAAAATTCTGAACCTTGTTACAATCAGTAATACAAAGTAGTCACATGTTCCAAGATTGTTTTAAAAGACTTTTGGTCACACGGTTTTATCTCTTTCTAAATTTTCAACATGACTAAAAGTGACAGTCTGAAGTCATTCTCCACAATGCAGGAACCAAATATCCCCCTAAGGATTTCTTTTTACCAGTGTAAATGAACTGAAGTAAGTGTGTGTGGACATTTACATGAAAATAAGACCGTCTTATAATAAAATAAAGACGTTTCTTTTGTTCTACTTTGGGTGTAGACCAGCCCTCAGGAGTTATCTACACACACCTCTAACAGCTTACTTAAACCAAAATTGGTTTAGCTCAAACTTGGTTCTAAATCAACATAAGCTAAATTGAAATGAGTATCCATGCTGCCTTATGCGCTGGTTTAACTAAGCGTGTTTGAAACTACACCTTTAGTTAAACCAATGTGACTTTTTTTAGACAACCCATAAGCTTGCCATATATATATTTTCAACAAAAGGGCAGTTTTCATGTCCATTGAGTCCCTGACATCTCTGAAGAGGCTTTTAATGTTTGATATCTAGTTATTTAAAAATAAAAAATGTGACACTTTTAAGCCCTATATACAGTAAGGAAAGTTTCTTGACATTTTCCACCACTGTTAGCACCAGCATGGGCAATCAATTTTTGCCTTCCTCCGCAGCATAGGGCAGGAGTCTCAAGCTGGAGGATTCTCTGCGACTTGAAGTCTTTAAATCACGATCTGGAGATTTCAACAGCTGAGATAAGGGAAATTGGGTGGGTCAGCTTTTGTGGCCTGCATCATGCGGGAGGTCAGACTAAGGTCAGAAGGGACCATTATGGTCATCTAAAGTCTATGAGTCTACTTCAGACAACCCTAGCACTGGTATTGTAACAGCATTACATAATCCTGCTCAGAACAGATCTAAGGAATGGGGTGCTTAGTATACACACTGCTGCAGGTATCTGAAGAGCAGTCTAGGTTGGAGCTCTGGGTTCAGCTTCTCCAAGATTACTAAATTAATGTTAACAACGGTAGACAATGTAAGAAATTTCTTTCTGGGAAAGGAACTCCAGCCTCTGACACAGTGGATCCTTTTTATGTTCCCATTAGAGGTAAACACTGCAGGGACTTAAATAAAATATGAACTTTTTTTAAAGGTAGTTTAAAAAAAAAAAAAAAAAAAAGCCATACCCGCTTTGACTTTCCAGAGACCTTATTTTGAAGTCTACTACAGTTGGCACTGATTTGGTAATTAATACTCTTAATTGTTTTTCCATTTTGAAGAAGAGGATGAGCTTCTGCCAGTGTGATGACACAGATTCTGCAAGAAAAGTTACAGTTACCTACTGTACTTAGGCTTCATCTCTGGGACTGTTTAGCCTTCTAATAAGCAAATGATAACTGCCTCCTATAGTGGGTTAGTTCTATGAAAGGCAGTAATTTTCTTCTTCAACTCAGCTGCTACCGAGAGCATGTGTCTTCACTACATTGTTCACTCGGGCTCTTCGTGGGGTGTTTCCCCTCACCCACAAAATCCAACTTTAGTGGAGAGTTCAACACAGACTACCTGGCTCATCTGGGACTGCAGGTTAAAACCTCTGAGCCTTTCACTAGGGTTGCTCACCTCCCCTCTTTGTAGTGAGCACTTAGGCTAAGCCACTCAAGTACTGACAGTCCTCCAATACTTTCCCACAATTCACTGGGAAAGAACCAGAGGCTCAGCTTACGACAGAGCAAAGGACAAGGAGGTAAACCTCCAGAAGTCTTAGCACCCACATGGTTAAGTGCAGCACCAGTGCAGAGATTATAATTCAGGAGTGGCTGCTCACACCTGAGTGCAGCTGACCTGGGTACCAATCATACAAGTTAACTTTGCAGTGAAGACACACCCTGTATGTCAAGTATACCTGCTTGCTTCCGTGACAAGTTTTATATATCCATTGCCCCCCCTCCTACATTTTTAAATTACAACTGCAGGGCCAAATTCAACCCTCACTTCCATGTGTGCAACTCACTTGAAAACTTTGGGGATTGCACAGTTGTATCGCTAGCTGGAAATTGGCCTGCAGATCTGTCATCACTGATGCACAATCCATTAAGCATCCATGCCTTATTTTCAGATGGGAGATTGAAATTGCAAAGCAGGTAGTTAAAGCCATCTTTTTACTTGCAAACTGAACAAGTTTTATATAGATGTCATATAAGAACAACTGCAAATAGGAAATTTCACAGGTCGTTTACAAGTGAAATATATCAAACAATGACAGCAGTAGCAAACTTACTCAACTGAGGGATCTATTCAGCCAGAGTCAAGGTATGCTGATTACCTAAGTGTCACACATCTGCATTGCAATCTATGCTATTTTTAATCTTATATTTTAGTTTTAAATAATCTTTCCTCAAATGTAACACCATAGTTTCCTAGGTGACAGTATCACCTCTGTAAGGTATTTCCTTGTTTTATACATAAACATTGAATTTTAAGATGTATTTTAAGGTCAGCAGCTTTATGAGTTCTAGAAAACACTCATACGGTGAATACTAGAATAAGACAATTCAGTAAAAATTAAAGAGGCATCAAGGCTATGAAATGAGAGCACAGTTAGGTAAAGTTCTAGAAATGAGTTAACTAATTAAAGGGGATGAAGTGTTTTGGTACATTTTAAGAAGAAAGGGAGTTTCATGGAGCTGACTAAGCTTTATTATAAGAGGGGATGTTTCTCAAATGAGAATCAAGTAGACTTTAAATTCACTCTATCAAGACTAGTAATGTTACAAAACAGAATTTTATATCAAAAATACATTGGAAACTGTAGCCCCTATGGACTATGAAGTACAATTACTGATTTTTAAAGGCAGATTAAGTCAAAGTGTGGTCTAGGCATTATCATCTCGTAGTAAGGTGCACATACTAAAAGTGAATTAGCTGTGTAACAACAGGCCGAAAGCTGAAAATCTCATTCTATACCTCCTTCCCTATGAGAAATAGTGTATGCTAGGGTGGTACCCAATACAAAATATGCCATGGACTTGATACAGAATTATGCTCAGCTTTTGTTTTTAAAGAGTGTTTCTAGCCCTTATGATTAGGGCTGCCGATTAATCGCAGTTAACTCGCAATTAACTCAAAAAAATAATCATTAAAAAAATTAATCGCGATTAATTGCACTGTTAAACAATAGAATACCAACTGAAATTTATTAAATATTTTTGGATGTTTTTCTACATTTTCAAATATATTGATTTAAATTACAACAGAATACAAAATGTACAATGCTCACTATGTTTTTTATTACAAATATTTGCACTGTAAAAATGAAACAAAAGAAATGGTATTTTTCAATTCACTTCATACAAGTACTGTAGTGCAATCTCTATCATGAAAGTGCAACTTACAAATGTAGGTTTTTTTGTTACATTGTTTTGTTTTTGAGTGCAGTAATGTAAAACTTTAGAGCCTACAAGTCCACTCAGTCCTATTTCTTGTTCAGCCATTCGCTAAGAGACAAGTTTGTTTGCATTTACGGGAGATAATGCTGCCCGCTTCTTAATTACAATGTCACCTGAAAGTGAGAATAGGCGTTTGTATGGCACTGTTGTAGCCAGCATTGCAAGTTATTTACGTACCAGATACGCTAAAGATTCATATGCCTCTTCATGCTTTGGCCATCATTCCAGAGGTCATGTTTCCATGCTGATGACACTCTTTAAAAAAAATAAGGCCTTAATTAAATTTGACTGAACTCTTTGGGGAAAAATTTTATGTCTTCTGCTCTGTTTTACCCGCATTCTGCCATATATTTCATGTTATAGCAGTCTTGGATGATGACCCAGCACATGTTGTTCGTTTTAAGAACACTTTCACTGCAGATTTGACACCAATATAAAATTTCTTAAGATAGCTACAGCACTCGACCCAAGATTTAAATATCTGAAGTGTCTTCCAAAACCTGAGAGGGACGAGAGGTGGAGCATGCTTTGAGAAGTCTTAAAAGAGCAACACTGATGCAAAAACTGCAGAACCCAAACCACCAAAAATGAAAATCAATCTTCTGCTGGTGTCATCTGACTCAGATGATTAAAATGAACATGCATTAGTCTGCTCTGCTTTGGATCGTTATCGAGCAGAACCCGTCATCAGCATGGATGCATGTCCACTGGAATGGTGGCTGAAGCATCAAGGGACATATGAATCTTTAGTACAACTGTCATGTAAATATCTTGCGACGGCTACAACAGTGCTATGCAAAAGCCTATTCTTACTTTCAGGTGACATTGTAAACAAGAAGTAGGCAACATTATCTTCTACAAATGTAAACAAACTTGTTTGTCTGAGCGATTGGCTGAACAAGAAGTAGGACTGAGTGGGCTTGTAGGCTCTAAAGTTGTACATTGTTTTATTTTTGAATGCAGGGGTTTTTTTGTTCATAATTCTACATTTGTAAGTTCAACTTTCATGATAAAGAGATCGCACTACAGTACTTGTATGAGGTGAATTGAAAAATACTGTTTCTTGTTTTTTACAGTGCAAATATTTGTAATCAAAAATATAAAGTGAGAACTGTACACTTTGTATTCTGTGTTGTAATTGAAATCAATATATTTGAAAATGTAGAAAACATCCAAAAATATTTAAATAAATGTGAAATTAATTGCACTTAATCGTGATTAATCACACGATTAAAAAAATTAAATTTTTTTATTGCTTGACAGCCCTACTTATGATTTCAAAGACAACCTCAAAAATGAGCCAAATGTAATGTAAGTCAATATCGCATCACCTGCCTGACTGTGGAGACAGCCTGAAACAATGGCTCTCAGAAGTTTTTTTTTAACCAGATACCAGAGATTTCAACATTTCAGACATGCAATTTGTCATTTTGCTGCAGTCAGGCACATTGTTTTGGTTTTGGTCTCCCTACCGGAAGCCTGCCTGCAGCTGCCTCTTGCTCCTTCTTTTCTTCACAAGAGGACAAGATTATAGTGTATCCTTCCTGACTGTGCCAGAAAACAGGCAGAGTCAGTAGCACTGGCTGGCAAGCTAAACTGCCTGGAGGAAAGCACAGCAGCTGAGGCCCAAGGCACCAGTGAGATTAGATACTGAAGTCAGCAATACATGCCCCTTCCCAGGAGATTCTTAGCTGGGTCACCTGGACAACACTGGGAGCTGAGAGCCAGGAAGGGGAATGGGGGCTGCTTCCAGAGCACAACTAAAACCCCTCTTTAAAAATAATCACATTTTCTATCACTGAGTATTTTCAAATCTGACCCAGAGCTGTGTGCGCATGTATTATGGTGGGGAAATGGGAACAAAAAGGCATTTCATGGAATCTAGAGGTTGGTGCAAATCCAGTGCAAATATATATGCTGATGTTAGCAGTGCCCAGGGAAGAAACTGATACATTTTATAATGATCTAGGAATTATTCAGAGGAAGTTATATGGCCTGTTATACAGAAGGTCAGACCAGATGAGCACAGTGGTCCCTTCTGGCCTTTGAATCTATGAAAGCAATACAAAAAGTTTCAAGACAAGACGTCTAACTGGTGATGGGAGATTTTAATGCAGAAATAGGATCAGACTGAAATTCCTGGGCTGGAGCAATAGGCAGATTCGGACTCTGAAGAAAACAAAAGAAGAAAGGCAGAAGTTTAAGAGCCTAAGGGTATGTCTACACTACGAAATTAGGTTGATTTTATAGAAGTGAATTTTTAGAAATCGATTTTATACAGTCGATTTGATATGTCCACACTAAGCGCATTAAGTTGGCAGAGTGCGTCCTCACTACCCTGGCTAGCATCGACTTACGGAGTGGCTATTCCACAGTTCCCGCAGTCTCCGCCGCCCATTGGAATTCTGGGTTAAGCTCCCAATGCCTGATGGGGCAAAAACATTGTCGTGGGTGGTTTTGGGTACATGTCATCAGTCGCCCCTCCCTCCGTGAAAGCAACGGCAGACAATTGTTTCGCGCCTTTTTCCTGGGTTACCCGTGCAGACACCATACCACAGAAAGCATGGAGCCCACTCAGCTCACCGTCACCGCTGCTGTTGCATCAGAGAGGCTTTGAAAACCAGTTTCATGACTGGCCAGGCTTCGGTGTGACAGTTGTGTGTGTTTCTCCTTGATGCAAACCCACCCCCTTTGTTGATTTTAATTCCCTGTAAGCCAACCACCCTCCCACCTTCGAAATAAAGGAACTATTGTTTTGAAACCATGCATTCATTCTTTATTAATTTTTTAAAAATGAGATAATGGACAAGGTAGCCCGGAAGGGTTGGGGGAGGAGGGAAGGACAAGGCCACATTGCTTATAGCCACACTAAAAATCAAACTTTTTGAATGACAGCCTTCTGTTGCTTGGGCCATCCTCTGGAGTGGAGTGGCTGGGTGCCTGGAGCCTCCTCCCCCCGTGTTCTTGGGCGTCTGGGTGAGGAGGCTATGGAACATGGGGAGGAGGGTAGGCGGTTATACAGTGGATGCAGCGGGGGTCTGTGCTCTTGTTAGCTTTCCTGCAGCTCCAACAGACGCTTCATGATGTCCGTTTGCTCCCCCATTAGCCTCAGCATTGCGTCCTGCCTCCGCTCTTCGCGCTCACTTAATTCTTTCCTGGCCTCTGCCACTGAATTAAGCTGTGCCCTATCAGTGCGGGAGGACTGCATGAGCTCGGAAAACATATCATTGCGAGTGTTTCTTTCGCCTTCTAATCTGCGATAACCTCAGGCACAGAGATGATGGGGGAGCGTAGAAACATTCTACGCTCTATGATTCTGGGGGACTGCATGGTCACCTGTGCTGCTGAGTTCGCCACACTGACCAAACAGGAAACAAAATTCAAAAGTTCCCGGGGCTTTTCCTGTGTACCTGGCTAGTGCATCGGAGTTCAAAGCGCTGTCCAGAGCAGTCACAATGGAGCACTCTGGGATAGCTCCCAGAGGCCAATACCATCAATTTGCATCCGGACTACCCCAAATTCGACCCAGCAAAGTCGATTTTAGCGCTACTCCCCTCGCTGGGGAGGAGTACAGAAGTTGATTTTAAGAGCCCTTTAGGTCAACGGAATGGGATTGGTTGTGTGGACGCATTCATTTTTATATGACCTAACGCAGCTAAATTCGACCTAACCCCGTAATGTAGATCAGGCCTAACCAAGAATCTCATAAACCCATGTATTTCAACAAAGAAAGCTGCAGAAAAAATGGACTGGGATATTACCTGATTTTTCAAATGAAGACTTCATATTTGTGAAGCCAGATGGAAATCAAGTGTTGTCATGGAGATCATCTGAAGACAGTATCAGATAATAAGTTAGTGCTGGCATAAAAGAGGTTGAGAGCAACCAAAAAAGTGGCAAGAACGAAGATCTATGACACTGGCAAATTGAAAGAGCCAGCTATCAGGGAAAGAAAACAAAGAAGCTGTGCAGAAAAACATGTTTCTGGTGGGAAAAAAATGTTGAAGAGGCATGGAACAGTGTAAAAAATGGGATGATAATAGTGGCTGAACAAGGGTTAGGCTACAGCGCCAAAACTAAGAAACCAAGGTGGATAATAGAGGAAGTACTTCAGTTGAATGACAAGCATAGGAAACTGAAGGAAAATAAAAAGGAAGATGCAAATCTAAAAGCTGAGTACAATAGGTTGTAAATAGAAAGTGAAGAGAAACAGAAAAAAATGAATAAGCAAACAATTAGGGCTGTCGATTAATTGCAGTTAACTCACGCAATTAAAAAAATGAATCGTGGTTAATCACACTTTTAATCACACTGTTATACAAATTGAAAATTATATTTTTGGATGTTTTTCTACATTTTCAAATATGTTGATTTCAATTACAACACAGAATGCAAAGTGTACAGTGCTCACTTTATATTTTTTATTACAAATATTTGCACTGTAAAAATGATAGAGTATTTTTCAATTCACCTCATACAAGTACTGTAGTGCAATCTCTTAATCATAAAAGTGCAACTTACAAATGTAGATTTTTTTTTTTTGGTTACATAACTGTTTTGTTTTTCTGAGTGCAATGTAGAACTTCACAGGCTACAAGTCCACTCAGTACTACTTCTTGTTCAGCCAATCGCTAAGACAAACAAGTTTGTTTACATTTACGGGAGATAATGCTGCCCGCTTCTTATTTACAATGTCACCTGAAAGTGAGAACAGGCGTTCGCATGGCACTTTTGTAATCAGCATTGCGAGGTATTTACGTGCCAGATATGCTAAACATTATTATGCCCCTTTGGGCTTCGGCCATCATTCCAGAAGACATGCTTCAATGCTGATGATGCTCATTAAAAAATAATGCGTTAATTAAATCTGTGGCTAAACTCCTTGGTGGAGAACTGTATGTCTTTGGCTCTGTTTTGCCCGCATTCTGCCATATATTCCATGTTATAGCAGTCTCGGATGATGACCCAGCACATGTTCATTTTAAGAACATTTTCACAGCAGATTTGACAAAACACAAAGAAGGTACCAATGTGAGATTTCTAAAGATAGCTACAGAACTCAACACACGGTTTAAGAATCTGAAGTGCCTTCCAAAATCCGAGAGGGATGAGGTGCAGAGCATGCTTTCAGAAGCAACATTCCAATGCGGAAGCCTACAGAACCCGAACCACCAAAAAAGAAAATCAACCTTCTGCTTGTGGCATCTGACTCAGATGTTGAAAATGAACATTCGTCGGTCTGCACTGCTTTGGATGGTTATCGAGCAGAACCAGTTATCAGCATGGACGCATGACCTCAAGAATGGTGGTTGAAGCATGAAGGGACATATGAATCTTTAGCGCAGAGGTGGGCAAACTACAACCCACGGCCCACATCCGGCCCACGGGACCGTCCTGCCCGGCCCTTGAGCTCCCGGCCGGGGAGGCTAGCCCCCGGCCCCTCCCCCGCTGTCCCCCCTCTCCTGCAGCTATGCCGCCGCATGGGCAGCGCTCTGGGCGGCAGGGCTGCGCGCTCCTGCAGAGTAGAGCAGCAGTGTGTCTAGCTCCGTCCAGGCAGCGCAGCCGCCAGACATGCTGCTCTGAGCGGCATGGTAAGGGGGTCAAGGCCGGGGGTCCTGGGGGGGCACTCGGGACAGGGGACGGTTGGATTTGGGGGGGGGGTGTCAGGGGACGGGGAACAGGGTGGGTTGGATAAGCGTGGGAGTCCCGGGGGGCATGTCAGGGGGCAGGGGTGTGGATAGGGATCGGGAGAGGGGGAACGGGGGGGGGGGGTTGGATAAGCGTGGGAGTCCTGGGTGGCCTGTCAGGGAGCGGGGGTGTGAATAGGGGTCGAGGCAGTCAGGGGACAGGGAGTAGGGGGGCACTGGATGGGGGCAGGGTCCCGGGGGGGCGGTTAGGGGCTGGGGGTCTCAAGAGGGGGCGGATAGGGGGTGGGGGCCAGGCTGTTTGAGGAGGCACAGCCTTCCCTACCTGGCCCTCCATACAGTTTTGCAACCCCAATGTGGCCCTCGGGCCAAAAAGTTTGCCCACCCCTGCTTTAGCGCATCTGGCACGTAAATATCTTGCGACACTGGCTACAACAATGCCATGCAAACACCTGTTGTTACTTTCAGGTGACATTGTAAACAAGAAGCGGGCAGCATTATCTCCTGCAAAATGTAAACAAACTTGTTTGTCTGCGCGATTGGCTGAACAAGAAGTAGGACTGAGTGAACTTGTAGGCTCTGAAGTTTTACAATGTTTTATTTTTGAGTGTAGTTAATTTTTTTGTACATAATTCTATATTTGTAAGTTCAGCTTTCATGTTCAAGAGATTGCACTACATTATTTGTATTAGGAGAATTGAAAATACTATTTTATTTTACTGTGCAAATATTTGTAATAAATATTAAGTGAGCACTGTACACTTTGTATTCTGTGTGGTAACTGAAATCAATATATTTGAAAATATAGAAAACATCCAAAAACATTTAAATAAATGGTATTCTATTATTCTTTAACAGTGCGATTAATTTTTTAATCGCTTGACAGCCCTACAAACCTACAAGAAGCAGAAGAATACATGAAGAGGAACAAACGTGTTATATCACAAAATAAGAGAACTGAGCGGGACATAGGAGTTGAAGATATCAGCAGTGAAAGACAAACACAGCCAAATAATTGAGGATGAACAAACAATGTAAAGAATATTTTGAAGAACTGTGCAACCTGCAGAATGTGGATGAAACAGTCCTGGAGAAGTTCCCCAGTACAAACAAGGGAGAGCAGGTGCCGAAATTTTTAGAAGAAATAGCAAAGATCTTGATAGAAAGTTTGAAAAAGAAAAAGGCTCTGGGAAACAGCAACATAACCACAGAGCTATTCCACAAGAGAAAATGCTAAGCAAACAGAGGAAAAGTGATAATAGTACCAATCTATAAAAAGAGATAAGACTGAATGCAAGAACTATAGGAATCAATTAATTGAGCATACCAGGAAAAGTATTCACCGAGATGCAGCAGAGGACAATGAAAAGGTATGTGGAAGCAGCGCTTGCAGAGGAACAGGCCAGACTTCAACCAAGATGAACTATAAAAGATCAGCTAATTGTGATGAGGCAGATATCAGAGAAGTATACAAAACACAACTAAACCTGCTACAACAACTTTATCAAAAGCTTGTATGAAGTTTATAGTATTTGGCAGAAGGCGTCATGGCAAGTTTTGAGAACATATGTATCCCTAAGAAATCAAACTGATAGAAGACATCTACAGCAAGTCAATAAGTGTGGTGAGAATAGACAAGAAGTTGATGGAATAATTCAGGATGACTGTAGGAGTGAGACAAGGATGCATGCTGTCACCAGATTTGTTCAGCATGGTACTAGAAGCAGTAATGGCTGTAGCACTGAGAGATTAAACGGAAAGAGTTATGTGGAACAACAGAAACTAACCTTCGATTGGCAGATGATACTAACCTCATACCATTGACCAAGGAGGATTTACAGAGAATTTGTAGAAGGTAGACAAGGAAAGCAGAAAATCCAGATTGAAGATCAGTACAGATATTACAAAAATTATAGCAATTGGAAGAAATGAGGAAGAGGTAAAGATCAAAGTCAGAGACAAAGAACTGGAACAAGGGGAAAAATATGTACCTTGGATAACTACTATCAAAGAATGGGAATTATGAAGACGAGATAAGAAGAATCAGACTAGCTGCTACTGTACTCAGAAAAGCTGCAAGATCTGTAAGGCTAATGAGATTTCAATAAAAACAAAAACCAGTGTATATGAGACAGTGCCATGTCAATACCACTGTATGGGTTGGAATGTCTGGAGTATGACGTAAGCTCATGAATGAAAGATGTCGACTGCAGAAATGAACTGGCTGAGAGTTTCAAGACAGCGGAAAATAAAAATTTAAGTTATAAGAAAACAGATAGGAAAAGAAATGACACTGTTACAAAAAGATTCAAGAAAGACAACTACAATGCTTTGGACATGTGTCAAGAACAGACCTGGAAAGTATACCATACCTGGTGATTCACACCCAGAGTGCAAGGAATTAGAAACAGAGGAAGACTGAGGATGTGCTGGTGTCACAGCCCCAAGGACCCATGGGGAGGGCAGATCAGCACTGTATGTGGCTAACACTATTGCAAGCATCGCAAAGCATGTTGGGAAGGTTAAAGGTGTGACTGGAGAGTGGAAAATTCCTTTGCAAGTTTAAGAGAGGCCCGGGGGGGGGCGCGGGGGGAAGAAAGAAGAAAGCAGAGAACGGGTTAACTCAACACTACAGCTAGCAAGCTCAGTCCAAAGATAAGACCAGGGGTCTCAAACTCAAATGACCACGAGGGCCACATGAGGATTAGTTCATTGGCTTGAGGGCCGCATCACTGACACGCCACCCCCCTCGCTGCCCCCGACCCTGCCCCCACTCCACCACTTCCATTAGGCCCCGCCCCTGCCCTGCCTCTTCCCACCCCTGCCCTGCCCCCATTCCAACCCCTTCCCCGAAGTCCCCACCCCAACTCCGCCTCCTCCCTGCCCCCAGAGGGGGCAGGAGGGGTGTGGGGGGGGGGACTCAGGGCAGGGAGTTGGGGTGCGGGGTGCAGGGTGCGGCAGGGGGCTCAGGGCAGGGGGTTGGGGTGCAGGGTGCGGCAGGGGGCTCAGGGCAGGGGGTTGGGGTGCAGGAGGGGTGAGGGGTGCAGCAGGGGGTCGGGGTGCAGCAGGGGGTTCAGGACAGGGAGTTGGGGTGCAGGAGGGAGTGCGGGGTGTGACAGAGGGTTGGGGTTCAGGCAGGGGGCTCAGCAGGGGGTTGGGATGCAGAAGGGTTGTGGGATGCAGCAGGGGGCTCAGGGCAGGGAGTTGGGGTGCAGCAGGGGGTTGGGGTTCAGGCAGGGGGCTCAGGGCAGGGAGTTGGGGTGCAGCAGGCAGGGGGCTCAGGGCAGGGAGTTGGGGTTCAGCAGGGGGTTGGGGGTGCAGGGAGCTCAGGGTAGGGGTTGGGGTGCAGCAGGGCGCTGGGGTGCAGGCAGGGGGCTCAGGGTAGGGGGTTGGGGTGCAGAAGGGGTGTGGGATGCAGCATGGGGCTCAGGGAAGGGAGTTGGGGTGCAGAAGGGATGTGGGATGCGGCGGGGGCTCAGGGCAGGGGATTGGGGTGCAGGCAGGGGGCTCAGGGCAGGGAGTTCGGGGGGGCGGGGTGCAAGAGGGCTTTGGGCTCTGGCCTGGAGCCGCTTACCTAAAGCGGCTTCGGGGTGGCAGCGGCGCACACCGGGGCCAGGGCAGGCTGGCTGGCCCCGGCCGCTCCAGGAAGCAGCTAGAACCATGTCCCTGCGGCCCCTGGGGGAGGGGTACACAGGGCTCCGCGCGCTGCTTGCCTCTCCTCCAGGTACCTCCCCCGAAGCTCCCATTGGCCACGGTTCCCTGTTCCCAGCCAATGGGAGCTGTGTGTGGGGGGAGGGGGGGTGCCTGGAAACCAGGGCAACACACAGAGCCCTCTGCTCTCCCCCTCCTCCCCCCGGCCGCAGGGACGTGATGCCAGCCGCTTCAGGGAGCGGCGCGTGGCTCGAGGGGGGCAATCCCGCGGATGTAGTTTGCCCACCCCTGGCCTGGAGGTAGGCCGGGGGGGCGTGCAGGCTGCTTGGCGGGCCGCAGGAAATAGCCCCGGGGGCCGCATGCGGCCGATGGGCCACGTGTTTGAGACCCCTGGATAAGACGCTAACTCCAGCCAGCTCAAGGCCACAGCACACATCTGACTCTCGGCTGCCGGCCAAGAAAGAGGGGGGCCCGGAATCCACAGACCAACCATGAGAAAGGAAGATTCAACTGAATAGACACAGACCTGCAGAGCCAGCCCATAACAAGTGAGGCAAGTGAAGGCCAGCACAGAGGAAAACAAAGAGGACAACAGAGTCTAGCCAGTGTGTTTTGGAGAAAGTCAAGGAGACCACAGAAAGCCGGTTTGGACTGGCACAAAGAGCACCAGGAACAGAGGTCACAGAATGGAACACCCCCAAAGGAGCCCAGGACTAAAAACCCTCCTGAGAGCTGGAGCAATTCGGAGAGCACAGCAGGTTCTTGGACAACGTGGGCCCAGGACAGCACTTCCGTCCACCTTTCCCCCCTCTTCTTCTGACGTTACACCCAGACTTGGCCAGTCTGGGTCATGCGTGTGAGAGTATGAAAGTGGGTTACGGCTTGGGGCATTAACACTTTCTTTCTTCCGAGTGACGTGGGAGCGTTCCCAGCACACTCTGCTGTTATTTTATTACTTTATCAATAAAGCTTTAAAATTTAGACACTTGGTGTGCCTCGTCATTTCCTCCCCCTCCGCCCCGCCCCCCCAAAAAAAAGATCCTGTGGCCCAGCCTGATTAACTGTGGCCCAGGCAGATTGGTAACAAAAATCTGTCATACTGGATGAACACAGAAGAAAAAGGTTTAGAGACGAATTAATCTGTGAAGTGGGTACAAGGCAAAAAATAGTGGAAAGATTGAATTCGATGCCATCATTACTTCTGAGCTGACAGACAGAATTGAAGAACAAGAGAAATGGCTGGTGCCACAGAGTACATGGGGCCCTACTATTAGGAAACCTCAAATACATAAGGGCACGTCTACACTACAAAATTTGATCAACATAAGTTAGGTTGATCTACAGCCTCCACAGCAATTAAATCAACTACCCTCCGTCTGCCAGTGGTGCGTCTCTTCACCAAGAGTGCTTGCACCGACTGAAGTGGGGCATTGTGAGGCACTGACAGCTGGAGTGTGGGGCACTGACAGCCACACGGGGCTCACAGCTGGAGCCCCTCAACCCCCCCAGGACAGAGCTCAATTTCACAGCAGAGAGCCTACCACCAGTGAAATTGACATTCTTGTCAGATTCACAGTTGCTATTATTTCACATTTTGTCTTGGGCTCCTGCCCATCAGCCCCTCATCCTGGAGCTGACAGACCTGGAGACAAAATGCAAAATAATAGCAGCCGTGAATCTGACAAGAAAGTCAATTTCACTGGTAGTAGGCTCCCTCCTGTGAAATTGAGCCCAAGGAGAGGGGGCGGCGCCTGCTGAGAGCACCCTAGGCTGACAGCCAACAGACACTGCATCACCCTAACTACATCGACCTAGCCGCTATGCCTCTCGTGGTGGTGGAGTTATTATGTCAATGTAGTGGGCGACTTACATCAGCGGGAGCACCATTGTAATGTAGACACTTAAGAGTCCACGTAAATAGCCCTACGTCAACCTAACTCTATAGTGTAAACCAGGCCTAAGCAATGCCACTGAATAACTGAGAACTAGAGTCTACAGAAGCAGCATCTTTGCTTAAGCAGCTATAAACAAAGTTGATTCTGTTCCTTCACACATCAAGCGTTGCAGGAGATGAGCAGTGTACTTGAAGACACTCAGTAATGCAGATTTGTAAGTCCAGTGATTCAACTATAACAGAATTGATCTAATGTTTTTATGGATCCTGGAGAGATGACCATCAGGGCTTAAAGGGGTTGAGCTTAAAACCAAGCCCTTTGAGTGTCAAATTTAGACAAGAAAACCAGTGACAGAAAAAATAATCTATATAACAACAGCACCAAATCTAATCATTTTCAGTAGTTCTCAAACTTTTGTACTGGGGACACCTTTCACAGAGCAAGCCTCTGAATCCGACCCCCCTTGAACATTAAAAACACTTCTTTTTATATTTAACACTATTATAAATGCTGGAGGTGAAGTGGGGTGGGGATGGAGGCTGACAACTTGCAACCCCCCGTGTAATAACCTCTCAACCCCCTGAGGGGTCACGACCCCCAGTTTGAGAACCCCTGATTTAGATGGAGAACATTACATTCCAAGGAAAATAGTTAAGCACAGCACACTGAGAAGACAATGTTGCCAATGAAGCCATCAATGTGAATAAATGTCAGTTTCCTCAGATGTTAAAGTCAAAGACAACCCACACCAGGGTCACTGACACTTGAACCCTAGTGTTTAAAACACCCTCCCTCCTCATCAGAAAGAGGCTCTGACAACTCAAAAGCAACTTCAGCTACGCAGCTAGAAGGGTCTGAAAAAGGCAGTGTTGCAGGGAGCTACCTCAGTGCACCACGGAACTAGGGAAACCAGCAAAAGAATACAGAAATGCTGCCAAAGCCGCAGGGTCTGGAACCAGCCTGAGCAGCTGCAGTTCCAGTAGGAGCACCTTAGCTGACTGCCATCAGATATTAGGCGAAACAATGTTCTTGGGTACCCAACCCTTGCATCTGGTCTCAGAATGAGGCCAGCCTGCTAGTATTTCAAAGGGCCAAAAATCTTTGAGGCCTAAGGGAGATCCAGCTTCTCAAATAGTATCTGGAAAATAATCATTTTCCCAAAAGTCTGCCTGTGGCAAGATAGATCGATAAGCAAGGCTAAAGTACACTCTCAGGGGAATTCTCTGCCACTGCATAACTTGCGCAGAATTCATGTTTTGCACAGAATGTCATTTTTCCCCCTAGAATTGGTGCTGCAGAGCTGCTGGCTGCCACTAGGGGCCATTGAACCCAGAAGAGCCCAGCTCTCCGGCTCACAAATACAGGACACTGCTGGGGGAGGGGACAGCTGTGGTTCCTGGCACATCCTGAAGGAAGAAGACGCCATGCAGGAAACTCCATACAAGCCCGAGACTCAGCATCAGGATGTTTATCCCTTGGATTCTTAGGCTCTGTGTGGTAGGGGCTATGGGTGTCTGGGCTTGGGCCTGCCCCACAGCTGGGCTCTGGGGGGGTAGGTGTCTGGTCTTGGGGGCACCCTGCAGCTGGGCTCTGGGAGTGCGGGTATCTGGGCTGAGGGCATCCCATGGCTGGGCTCTGGGGGGTAGAGGGTGTGGGTGTCTGGGCTGGGGTGTGCCCTGCAGCTGGGCTTGGGGTAGGGTGTGTAGGTGTCTGGGCACCCTGCAGCTGGGCTCTGGGGGCAGTGGATGCAGGTGTGTGGGCCAGGGAGTGTCCTGCAGCTGGGTTCTGGGAGGGGAGGGTGTGTGTGTGTCTGAGACTAGAGGGGCAGAGTTTCCCCCCTAAGATATACCCAGGTGGCACATGCGAAAACACCCAAACTGAGGCACCCAACAAAAGCATAACAGAGAAACAGGAACTGGGTTGTCGTAGGGGCTTCTTTAACTCTCTACTCCTGGGGGAACTGGGTTTTGTTGTCTCTATTGTTACAAACATACTTGCTGACAGATATTTGAAATAAATTACCAAAATAATTGAAAATGGTATGATTATATGGTGTTATTTTGACAAAATATACAGAATTTTCCAGAAATTTAAAATATTGTGCACAGAATTCCCCCAGGAGTAAAAATAGTCCTCAGTCAATAGGAAAGGTTCTTTGGCAGATATTTACACCCAGCATATAGGAGTGTTTTATGCAAGGTGAAAGGGTTCTATCTGCCTGTGGCTTGAAACAGAGCGGTTGCATGTCTGTTGATTCTCAGTTTCCTGCCTTTGTTAGTACACCATTTTAGTCTTAGCTTTTTCAATTTACTTTATTTAGAAGGATCCCTCCCCCCACTTCTTTTATTGGTTCATTATCACCCGGGGTTATGCGAAAGGCCCCAGAGTTTAAGCCCTGGCACGGGTCTTTTCCTATTAGTGATTGGCATTCGAGCTGAGGCCAGCTACATTCAGGAACACTAGAGCATTAAATGTCATCCTTTGTTGCTGGAAACCCTTCAGAAGAGAAGCAGCTCTAACTAACCACTACTACTTTGCTCCTGTTTGAGATGCAGTGTGTATACCATTAAGAACAGGAAAAATGTCTACATCCCATCTGGAGAAGACAGGAAGGGATAAGAGGGAAAACACAGAATGGCATTGGCCCTTCTGCAGAAGAAGGGCAAGAGAACAAGTTCTACCCCCCTCTCAGCAGCTAGGAGTGGTCAGGGACACTTAGGCCTCCATACTAGGCCACAGCATTTAGACCTGGCTTTGGGAGTAGGGCAGGGGGAGGACATTGATATTTTCATGGGGCTAGTCTTATTAGAGCAAACCTTATTAATATTATACTCATCTAAAAGGGTACAAAATAATAAGGCATTGAATGCAAAAGATGCTGACAATTTAAAATGTTACAAGTGACTAATTTCCCATTTCAGTTTATTTTTAGTGTTTATAACAAATGCAAGAAGAGCCAAATTATTTTTTCCACTTAATGTCATTAAAGCAACACTTTCATCTTGAATGTTAAGCTAAGTAGCCAAGTTGGATAGAAGGCCCTTTAATAGCATGCCTAGTGTTCTTTCTCTGAAGTTTATTTATAAAAAAAAAAAAAAAAAAAAGTTATTTAGGGAGGAGAGACTGGGTGGGCCCAAGAACAGCAAAATGGGCTCCCCTCTCTATGCACATACATGTCTGCCTGCTCTTCAGCAGCACCATAACTCCTCTCTGGGAACTGCAGAGGAGTCCCTGCAAGTAAAGAACTCCCCACTCCTTTCCTCCTGACCCCACCCCACTAATCCCTACTTCCTATAGGGATCTGGAGGCCTCTCTCTGTGAACTCCCTGCTTCAGAGAGAAGAGGGCTCCCCCGGCCTTCATGGACTTCTGTTACTCCCCAGCCCCATTCATGGGGATAGTGACTGAAGAAAGGGATTGTGTGAAACCCAATGTTTCAGTTCTGTGGAAAAGTCTAGGGAGTGCATGGAGCTACCCATGCCCTTGTTCAGGGACTGGGAGAGGAAGAGGTTCTCCACTTTGGAGGAAGCCCCAAGTACCAAAGAGTTTTAGAAGTAGAAATAAATAGCTCCTAATCTGATTTTAAAAGATTAGCTGAATCACTAGATTGTTAATGTACTCTGTACAAAGCTGAGTATGAACTAATATGACTGTTTTCTACTTTATTATCAGCCTTATAATTTCTAGCAGGACCAGAAGATCCGAGTTGCAAGCAGACAAAGGAACAGCAGGAGTCTTCAACAGCTGTTCAGTGTGACCAGTGAAGGATTTTAAAAGAGGATGCATGTCCCCTTTGCTTCTTTATGTTGTAAGAAACAAGACTGAAATGAGGTTTTCTGCTGTTTATTTTCTAAAGTTATTGATTTGTACCCAAGAAAGCTCAGGAACATTAAGACTATTCTTCCCTATTTTGCTGGAAGACTTCAGAAATGTCTATTGTCAGCTCCCACACCTTAACTGGAGGGAGAAATCAACAAGATGCATCTTTTCTTCCAAACGTTTATTGATGTAACATGTATTAAACAAAACAAAGTTGAATCTCTTGGCCTCAATTACTCAGCTTGCAGTGACTTATTAACCATTTAGATTGTGGCTGTGCCCAAGATGTGCTTGGTATTTTCCAACCATGTCCTTTGTAATGTCAATTTTACAAGTTGAAGTAACTATAAAATTTTCCAGGGTAGACATGACCTGGTGCTCTAATGTTTGAAAAGAAGCAGAAAAAAACCAAACAGCCTTTTTGAACAAAGTTGGGCATTTTTTATACTTGAAAGAAACAAAATAGGACCCAAGTCCAATATCCTCCCACCCTGGAAGGTCTAATTTTTTTTCTCATTTAGTACAACTACTTAATACTTACACTTTTTCTCAGAACCAGAGATTCAATCATAATAGAAGAGCACAGGCTGCTTCTAAAAACTAAGTGTTCCCTGCGTGTCTTCCCGTAGTACTGATCTTCATGTCCTGATAGGGACCATCCAGATGCCTTCTTTATTGTGATTACTACAACTGTAACCTCAAGAGATTACACAGCTTCTCAATTCACATTAATCAAAGTTTTGAAATATATTCCAATCTTTTTAAATCTGCTTTAAAATTTTCTTTTTGATTTAAGCTAAAGTCAGTAGGTTTCCTTTAAAAGGCGGGCCACATTGAGCCCCATGATGTCACTTTCCAATGTCATCTTAGTGATTTTTATACATATTTTATTAAAACTTTTACAAGTTACACTAATTTTACAGCTACCCACCCTGCAAACCTTGCCTGGGCTCTATAAGTCAAGTTATGTTCTGCCTTCTCATGCATAAATCACTAGTAGTAGAGGTTCTGCAGGCAAAGAGTAGCCCTATGGGTTAACAACTATAATTTTGTACTCAGTTCTGTTGAGAATGTAGAAGGAATTGAATCCAGCTTACACTCGGAGTTGTGCTGACTACAGGACTAACAGAAGTACAAACTTAGCAACTAATTTAAGCAGACGCAATTCCAAATACACAAAAAGAGAGCTGTTGAGTACCCTGACACCATTCTTACCCAATGATTTTCATGGTAAAACTGCATTTTAAAAATGGGAGGTCAGTTGTTCATATTTGCAACTTATAGGAGACATACTCAGCAACATGACTCAAAAATTTTAAAATGAGACTTGTATTACAAAATAATTCCTTAAACATTTTTGGCCCAAATGCTATCAACTGGCATCAGGATAGGTATATTATGACCACCAAATATAAAAACCATCATATCTTCTGATACTAAAATATTTTGGAATTTTTTAAAATAAGACAAGATACTTTACATTTACATATTACAACCATCAGAAATTAAAATTAACAACTGATTTAGTAATTTGCATTTCACTAGACTGATGAATTTCAGTTTTAGGTTATCATACACTAGCAAAATATATACTCCAAATTTATACCATCAAATGGAAATGTTTCAATAAAAAGGCTTGTTGAAAAAAATTCAAAAATACTCATTCATATTAGGTTTTCCAATATTAAAACCTAACTATTGTGTCTAATTTACTTAGCTATGTACTTAGGGTAACTAAAGCATTAATAAAGAGGCTATCAAAGAACTGTAGTGCTTGCTCTGAAATAGAGAAAACCCAAATATTATCCTTTCAGTGTTGAAAACATTAGCTCTCTATTAAAGATTTGTGTTTTCAAACTAGTAGTGCAAAATATCCTAAGGGCTGGTCCACACTAACCCCCCAGTTCGAACTAAGATACGCAACTTCAGCTACGTGAATAACGTAGCTGAAGTCGAAGTACCTTAGTTCGAACTACAAGGTACTTACCACGGGTCCACACGCGGCAGGCAGGCTCCCCCGTCGACTCCGCGTACTCCTCTCGCGGAGCAGGAGTACCGGTGTCGATGGCGAGCACTTCCGGGATCGATTTATCGCGTCTAGACAAGACGCAATAAATCGATCCCAGAAGATCGATTGCTTACGGCCGAACCCGGAGGTAAGTATAGACATACCCTAAGAACTTAACCAGATTTTACTTACCTATTAGAATGCTGCAATATACAGTGGTCCTCACATAGATTACCCTTAACATCTGTAAAAAAGAACCAAAACCAATCACTACACTAAGCTAGAAACATACAAGAACCAATACACTGAAATGTATTTTTGCATACTAAGATGGACTTATAGTTCATGAAGAAGGTTCCTACACACTTCAGTGAGGATTTCGGATGATGAAGAGCAATCTCTGTGCCTCAGTTCCCCCATCTGTAGAACAGGAGTCATATTTTCCTTCTTTGTAAACTGCTTTGAGATCACTGATGAAAAGCACTATATGGAGGAATGGTATGATGGGACTGTCTACAATGGCATGTGGCCCATTGGTGACTGAGAGTAGCAAAAATCCCCAACAGCCAGAGACGGGACACTAGATGGGGAGAGCTCCGAGTTACTACAGAGAATTCTCTCTCAGGTATCTTCCTGGTGGATCCTGCCCACATGCTAAGGGTCTAACTGATCACCATATTTGGGGTCGGGAAGGAATTTTCCCACGGGTCAGAATGGCAGAGACTCTGATGAGTTTCCCCTTGCTCTGCAGCATGGGGCACGGGTCACTTGCAGGTTTAAATGAGTATAAATGGTGAATTCACTGTAACTTGAAGTCTTTAAACCACGATTTGAGGATTTCAGTAACTCAGCCAGAGGTTAGGGGTCTATTTCAGGAGTGGGTGGGTGAGGTTCTATGGCCTGCAATGTGCAGGAGGCCAGACTAGATGAGCACGATGGTTCCTTCTGACCTTAAAGTCTATGAGCTAGATATTATCACTGTTGTTACTGATGCACTAGAGTGTAAAACTAACTTTAGCTATTGAGCATTTAAAAGATCAAGAAGCTAAAAATAGCTAAACATATGCAAGCTGAACTGATCACATCAGGTATTGTTTGGCAAGACAAAGATGATTGAAATACTTTCAATAGTTTCAAAAGCAAGATATGCTAAAAGGAGCAGACTGAAGTACCCTACCCCAAGATCTTCATTCCATAGGGCTGGTCTATACATGAAAGTTATTCTGGAATACGTAAGTGTAAATTTAAAGCAAAAGAGCTATTCCAGAATAACTCCATGTGTGGACACACATATTCTGGAATAAAGTTCCTTTTCTGGTTTAGCTTAATCCACTTCCAAAACTAATTTGGAAAAGGTCACTTATAGCTATTCTTAAATACCCGCATAAACAAGCGAAGATTGTGTGTGCATACTTCACTTTAAGGTCTAGTTTTCTCCATCATGTACACAATGTTAATGTTAGTTACACATGCACCTAACAGAAAGCATGATTTTGAGGAACTAGTCCTACAATGCTTACATCAGCAAGATTCTCACTGAAGTCTACACAATTACAAGAGTTACTCCTGGGGGAAATTATGTCCCCTGCAGATTCCCCCCCGCAGAAAACACATTCTGTCCAGAGGTGCTGCAATTACACCTTTCACAGACCAGGGGCTGCTGTGGTGCCAGAAGAGAGGGCGGTGGGTTCAGGGCCAAAGCAGCCGGCCATGGAGAGGGAGGGGGCAGTGGCTGTCTTCCTCACAGTGCCTTACCCACAAGGCCAGCTGGGGGGCAGACAGAACAGGGCACAGAGGGCTGCTGGGGGTCACAGACTGGGGTTCAGATGAGCTGGTGGGGGGG
>NW_020664964.1:1102674-1144541 GCF_002925995.2 Terrapene triunguis | reverse complement strand
AGAGGCTGGGGTCAGCCAAGGTCTTCATGGGGGAGGCTCCCCAACTCCCTAACAGTCCCTCCCCCCCACATACACACACAAAATACAGTTCCATACTTCTCCCACCCACACCAAACAACCCTCCAGGTTCACTCTCAGGCTCCTTCCCTCTCCGTTACTTCCCTCTCCCTGAGCTCCTCGTTACCCCTGACTCCCTCAAGCCTTCACACTGCTTCTGAGAAGTGCAAGAAATAAGTTTCTGTATTGTAGTTTAAATGAATTACTCAACGTTCTGTATTAATATGCCTAGTAAGGAATCTATTTGTCAAAAAAACATTTCCTGAATCTTTTTTGTTGTCTTTATTGTTACAGACATGCTTGCTAACAGGTATTTTGAAATAAGTTGCCAAAATAATTTAAAATGATGCAATTATACGGTGTTATTTTGACAAATAAAATATGCAGAATTTTAAAATATTGTGTGCAAACTTTATTTTGGCGCAGAATTCCTCCAGGAATAAAGAGCGTCTCAGATCAAATCTACAGGCAGGTTTTAACCCATTTAACTTTTAGTTTTTACTACTTTACTCCAGGGGTAATTCTGCACCACTCCACGTAATTCATGTCCCCCACAGATTTCTTTGCTTTCCAGCAGAAAAATGACTTTCTGACAGAGAAGCTGCAAGAGCAGTCATGCACCACTCCCTAGCAGAGCAGGTACATCTTTTCAGGCACCCAGAGCAGCCGGCGGAGAGGTAAATCATAGCGGGGCTGAAGGACACCCCAGCCAGTGGCTCCTACCCTGAGCCGGGATCAGCTGCTAATCCCGGCTGGGCTGAGGCAGGAGAGGACGGGACTGCCTTTTCCCCTGCAAGGAGGTCTGAGACAGCTCCAGACACCACCCCCAGAAACCTCGCCCAGATGCAGGAAGCTCAGCATCCTTCCCTACTTCCTGCCCCCATCACTCCTCAACTGTGAGATGAGTCTCTGTACAGGGAGCTGCTCCCCCATCCACCCAACCCCCTTGCATCTGGACTTCCCATACCCAAACACCCCTGCCAAGCCTCAGCAGGTACATCCAGAACCCCCCTAGCCCTCCATACCCAAACTCCACCGCATTGAACCTCAACCCCTGCATCTGGAGCCCTCTGCAATCAGACCCCCTGCCTCCAAACCCCCATCCCTGCACCCAGCGTACCCCTCACTGAGCTCCTTGCACTCAAACCCCAACTCTGATGTCCCTCCCCCTACACCACCCTGAGCCCCCACATCACTGACCCCAACTAGCTGTACCCAGACCCCTACCCCACCAAGCCCCACTCTCCCAGCACCCAGACCCTTCCGCTGAGCCCCAACCAGCTTCACCTGGAAGCCCTTGCAGACTCCCAGTGCCCCTGCACCTGGAACCTCCCCCCCCCCCCCGTGCATCCATACCCAGACCCCCCACCTAGCTGCCTGCCCCCAGATTGTCCCACACAGAATCCTCTCACCCCACACCTAGATCCCCCCCTAAGCCCCTCCACACTTTGATCCTGCCTGATAGAGCCTGCCTGCCCCACACCTGCTGTGCCTGGAGCAGAGGGGCAGGGCCCCAGGGCTTTTCTAGGGCAGATTCAGGGCTTGTGCTGTGTCAGGATTGGGTGCAGCCTCACCTTTGAGTCCGTGTCCCTGGGGTTGGGGGGGCTGCTGGGTGATCTCCCACCTTCAGCAAGCCAGTGGCCTGTGCTCCCCACTGCCATGCCAGAGCCTCTGTATTTATTTATTGACAAATAAAACTTGCAGAATTTTAAAATATTGTGGGCAGAATTTTTAATTTTGGGCACAAAATTTCCCCAGGAGTACTGCTTGTATTCTCACAGCACCTCGCAGCTCCAGTCACAGACCAACACCTCACTGCACTAACTGATGTACAACACAGAACAAAGAGACAGCCCTGCAGACCCAAGGAGTTTACAACCCAAGTATAAAACAAGAGACAACAGATGGATACAGGCAGACTAGCAAATGAGTCCAAGAAAACCAGAAGACAATATTAGTCAGCATGACAGGCAGCGGACTCAGCACATCAGCAGGGAGTGTTTTCCTACCCAAAGAGTTCAATATGCAATCCTACTGCGGGCTCAGGTAGACTGGTACAAAGCTGCCTTATAATGCTGACGTTTATTCTCTTCAGTTTGCTGGCATAAGCTGTACTGGTATAAGGCACCTCTGTATCAGGATATTGCACCTACACAAGGAAGGAAGTTCACTGCTTCTACTGTATTGGTGTCACACTGATGCACCCGAAGTACCTGCACAGACCAGCCCAAGGAAAGTATGTACAACACACAGCCACGCACCACCCCGCCCCCGTCACACAAAACCCGCCCACCCGAGCTCCGGGGGGCTAAAGCCTGAGCGAGGCTCTCACGCCAGCTCGGCCCCTTGGCAGGGAGGACACCGGCTAAGCGCTGGCAGCCCGGCCGCGCCTCCCCACCGGGGCCAGGCCCGACCCGCGCAGACCGAGCGCAGCCGCAGCGCACACGCGGGCGATGGCGGGGCTCGGCACAGGGGCTGGTCGCGCCCGGGCCGGGCCGCGCGCTCCCAGAGGGAGACGAACCACCAGTCCCCGCCCCCGGGGGGGCGGAAGAGGAGACCCGCCCCCCCCGTGACAGGGTTTGGCCCTGCGCGGGGGGAGGGGCGGGTACCTGGCTTGTACCAGCGCGTGAAGTACCGCTCCGTCACACCCGGCGCCGCGGCCATGCCCGCTCCCAGCCGCCGGCAAGCGCGTCTCCCGCCAGTCACGGGGTTACCGCGAGCCAATCAGCGCGCGAGTCCCTTCCCGGCTTGCAGTCCCGGCGGCGGCGGGAGGGGCCCCTGCCCCTCGGCGGGAAGAGCCGCCCCTCGCTCCGCGTCTCTGAGACACGTGCGATGGGCGGTGCCCGGTCAGCACGTGGCTTCTCGCCCGGGGAAGCGGACACGCCGGTTCAGCGCGGACTCCGCGGGAAGGAAAAGCCGCTGCTGAAAAATCATCAATACATGTTTTAGAGCCGCCATGTTTTCCCCAGATGAGAGAATGAGCAGAGTGTCGGTGCAGATAAAGTGGAGGTAATCCTCTTTGAGCGGGGGAACCACCTAAAGAGTCACAGAGAGTCCTGTGGCACCTTTAAGACTAACGGATGTATTGGAGCATAAGCTTTCGTGGGTGAATGCCCACTTCGTCACCACGTCTGATGAAGTGGGCATTCACCCACGAAAGCTTATGCTCCAATACATCTGTTAGTCTATAAGGTGCCACAGGACTCTCTGTTGCTTTTTACAGAGCCAGACTAACATGGCTACCCCTCTGATACTTGACACCTAGAGAATGTGGCAGGAATTTCTTCTGGCCCAGTGAGTGCTGGAACAAATCATTTTGATGACCCTTTGATGAGCGATAGCAGAATTTGGGGTCTTGCACATCAGTTTCCTGTTTGAGGCAGAACTCAGTGATGCAGAGGCAGGTGAAGGTCAGTGCAATTTGCTTATACACAAACTAAGTTTCCTTGAACGGGGGTAATAAATAACTTACAAGCAACTCCTTCGTGCAGGGATCTCAGGGAAGCACCTCTGCCCTAGCCCCAGAAGCAGCTGTCTTGTGTCTGGTCTCTTTCCAGGCCCTCATCCAAGCATCATCATAGCTTAACAAATTCTGTCTCTTTTCTTCCCACAGCCAGGGCCGGCTCCAGGCACCAGCTTAACAAGCAGGTGCTTGGGGCGGCCAAGGGAGAGGGGCGGCACCTGTGGCAATTCGGGGGCGGCAGGTCCCTCACTCCCTCTAGGAGCAAAGGACCTGCCGCTGAACTGCCGCCGCCGATTGCGGCTTTTTTTTTTTTTTTTTGCTTGGGGCAGCAGAAATGCTGGAGCCGGCCCTGCCCACAGCCACTGTACATTTTACCTGGGAAACACCTAGTTCAGGCTGCTAACCGAGGCTGCACAGGCTGGCCAGGTGGGCATTTACTGTCCTGTTGACCCGTGACTAGGGTTGCCAGGCATCCAGTTTTCCACCAGAACGCCCGGTCAAAAAGGGACCCTGGTGGCTCTGGTTGGCACCACCAACCAGGCCATTAAAAGTCCAGTCAGCAGCGCAGCAGGGGCCAGGGCTAAGGCAGGTTCCCTCCTGCCCTAGCTCCACGTGGCAGAGGTATAGGTGGCCAGGGAGGCTCCGTGTGCTGCCCGCGCCCCGAGTGCTGGCTCTGCAGCTCCTATTGGCTGGGAACTGCGACCAATGGGAGCTGCAGGGGCAGCACCTCTGGGCGCAAGGCCAGTGCACAGAACCTCCCTAGCCACCCATGCACCTAGGGGCTGCAGGGACCTAGCGGCTGCTTCCTGGGAGCTGCGGTAAGCGCCACCGGGACCACGCACACTGAACCCCCTCCAAACACCCCAACCCCAGGCCCCAGCCCGGAGTTCCTTCCTGAACCCAAATTCCCTCCCAGAGCCTGCACCCCCCCCCAACGCCCAGCCCCCTGCCCCAGCTCTGAGCCCCTCCTGCACCCCAAACCCCTCATCCCCAGCCTCACCCCAGAGCCTGCACTCCCAGCTGGAGGCCTAAGCCCCCCGCACCCCAACCCTCTGCCCCATTCCGGAGCCCCTTCCTATACCCCAAACCCCTCATCCCAGGCCCCACCCAAGAGCCCACACCCCCAGCCAGAGCCCACATCCCCTCCCGCACTCTGAACCCCTTGGCCCCAGCCTGGAGCCCTCTCCCAGACCCCAAATCCATCATCCTCAGCCCCACCCCAGAGCCCACACCCCCAGCTAGAGACCTCACCCCTCTGCACCCCAACTCCCTGCACCAGCCTGGTGAAAGTGAGTGAGGGTGGGGAAGAGCGAGCAACAGAGGGAGGGGGATGGAGTCAGCAGGGGCAGGCAGGGCCTCGGAGAAGGGGCACGGGTGGGGCCTCAAGGCAGGGGCGGGGCAGGGTTGTTCAGTTTTGTGTGATTAGAAAGTTGGCAACCCTACCCCTGACCTGGTCTTGGAGGATTTGTAGTTTTGAGTAACATAGAATTCCATTGCTCAGCATGTTTAATGGAAGTTATGAAAGCTGTAATAGCAAGTAGGAGAACAAATAACTGGGTTATTAGGCTTGCTATGATTAAAGGACTGTTGTGATTAGTATGAGACCTTGTGGGAGTAGTAGTTAAAGGCTGGGATTTAGTTGAATAGTGTAGGTCTAAGGAGAATACCCCAGGGCAGATATTTTGCACACCCATTCTGAGAGACAAACAGGTAACCAGAAATGGGTATAGTATACCACAAAATTCTGCAAGAAGGGAAGTTTGGGGGGCTTTAGGAATTAAGATGCTATGCAGTATCTAAGTCATTAGATTATATTTACATATAGGGATTATTAAGAAATAAGTGTTAATAATACTTAATTATGGACACTCCAAAGGCCACATATGGAGGGGGTTAGGGATTGACCAAATTATAATCAGAGTAAAGGGTCAAATATGGTATATATCTGTACAGTTACCATAAAGAAGGGTATAAAAGGCCATATGCAGTTCCCATTTCTTTGGGGTTTGTCAGGTCCCTGAGATGGTGTACACTGACTCAGGACCTCCCTTCTGATGGGCTCTATTTACTTTCCTTTCTATCTTTGCTTCCAATGGTCCACATAAATTGCAAGATTGTAAGTATGAACAATACAGGAAACCACTTGACCTCACTTATCCTATTCTTATATTTATTTTCTATTATTTCAATTATAGTTGTTTGTATTAAATTAAGTTTTTCTGGGTGTTTCACCAAATTCCGTATTCTCAATTAACTCTATGTAGTTGCCTAGGAAAAGAGCCTGTTATCTGTGACAAGTGCATGCTGCACTCTAATGCACACTGTTATAAGTGTAACAATTGCTCAGGCTATGTTCTGTGCAGCTGCTCTGCAATGCAAAGGGATCTCAGCGCTTCACCTGCCAGACACAGTAGAATGCTTTAACCCACATCATGCCCTTGACAACTTTCTGGGTGTAGTCACTGCATAGCAGCTTAACACTTTCTATGGGGAGTGACAGCCTGGGAGTTTATATAGCAGTGACCTCTAATGGGAAAGCTATAAAAGCCTTGATTGTGGGACAAAACCTAGAACAGTGTCTGCCTGCTCCCCCAAGATGGCCAGCATCCTTTTAAGTATTTTAGGAGAGATTTATACTAGTCGGGTTTTAATCAGTAGATAAGGAGCTATATTGTATATGGGAAGGTGTAGTGAGGCGGCTGCCCCACTCCAAGGGGATAAAAGGAGTGAGCGCAGCTGAGGGGGTAGCTGACAACAGGTGTGGCCAGCCAGTTAGGGCCCAGCTGACCCTGATAAGAGGGCTGGGGGCCAGGAGCTGAAAGAGTCTCTCTCTAGCTTTGGAGAGAGATGGACCTAGCTGCCTGAAGGAGCAAATGGTACCTTGGACAGGGCAGTGCTGGGGAAAGGCAAGAGGAGCTGGGGAGCTCCAGCCTGGCCCAGGCACCGAGCCAGGACATCTGCAAGTCAGCGACTTGGTCCTCGGTGCATACTTTCGCCTCGCACTACGCCATTGTCTGGCACACCAGAGATGACGTGGCTTTCAGTAGAGCGGTACTCCAGTCAACATTCCTTCACACAGACTCCACCGCCTAGGTAAGGCTTGGGAGTCACCTAATTGGAATCGATATGAGCAAGCACTCAAAGAAGAAAAAATGGTTACTCACCTGCATGGATGCTGGACATGATCCAGGAGGAAATTCTTTGAGAGAAGACCAGGAGGCCCTTCATCCGGTCCGCCACCGCAACGAAGAGCTGGGTCGATTTCCTGAACGGCTTAGTGTGCTCGATGTAGAAAGCTAGGGCCCTGCGGACATCGAGGGAATGCAGCTGCTGTTCCCAGGGACCAGCATGAGGTTTCGGGTAAAAAACGGGCAGGAAAATATCCTTGCTGGTATGAAAGGCTGACCCCACTTTGGGGGGAGAGGCCGGGTGTGGTCTAAGTTGTACCTTATCCTTGTGGAAGACTGTGGAAGGCGGTTCCGAAGTGAGGGCCTTTAGCTCGGAGACACGTCTCGCTGACGTAATGGCGACCAGGAAAGCTGTCTTCCAGGAAAGATACAGGCGGGAGCACATTCCCAGCAGTTCGAATGAGGGCCCCATGAGTCGCGAAAGGACTAGGTTGAGGTCCCACACAGGGACAGGTTGCCGGTCTGAGGAAAGAGACGGTCCAACCCTTTGAGAAAGCAACCAACCATGGGGCCGGCGAAGACAGAGCGGTCAGACGCGCCCGGGTGGAAGGCCAAGATGGCAGCGAGGTGAACCATCACGGAGGACGCCACCAGGCCTTGCTGCTTCAGGTGCAAGAGGTACTCCAAAATGAAGGGCACCGGCGCCTGGAGGGGTGGTGTGCGGCGCTGGTCACAACAACACGAAAACCGTTTCCACTTCGTCAGATACATGGCTCTAGTAGAGGGCTTCCTGCTGCCCAGCAGGACCTGCCTTATGGGGTCTGAACACAGAAGCTCCGTGGGGTTCAGCCATGCAGCATCCACGTCCTCAGGTGGAGGAACCGCAGGATTGGATGACAGAGGTGACCGTGGTCCTGAGTGAGCAGGTTGTGAAGGAGAGGCAACGGGACCGGAACGTCCACCGACGGCTCTAGCAGTGTGGTGTACCAATGCTGGCGAGGCCCCACTGGAGCTACCAGAGTCACCCTCGCCCCGTCCCTGTGGATCTTGAGCGGGACCTTGTGCACGGGGGGGGGAACAGAGGAAAGGTGTAGAGCAGGTGACCTGTCCAGGGAAGCAGGAACGTGTCTGTGAGGGAGCCCGGGCTGTGACCTTGGAAGGAGCAGAATGCTGGGCACTTCCTGTTGCTGCGGGTGGCAAACAGGTTGACCTGGGGAAACCCCCACCTTTGGAAGATAGGGTGGACGACATCCAGTCGGAGAGACCACTCATGCGAGTGGAAGGACCTGCTGAGGTGGCTCGATCACCAGAGCCGACAGTGCTGACTGTCGGATCAACACCGTCTTGCCTCGAGATGGTGCCAGTCGCTGGGGCACCGGAAGCTTGCCGTGGAGCAGAGGGGACCCCGATGCCGTCATGGCGATGAGGACCCTCGCAGCCGCAAAGGTCTCCGGGGTGAAAGGCAGCTGGATATCCACAACACTGCGGGTTGGGGAATCCAGTGGAACCGGACTCAACAGTTCCCCCAGTGGGGCCGAAGTCAATGGTGCCACGTCCCCGACCTTCGCTCCCGGACGCTCCCCTCCAGGATGCATCACAGTGGCTGGCTCCAGGGGAGTGGGTCTCTATGCAGGAGAGCCACCCATCTCTCTCTCGGGGCTGCTTTGGTGCCAGGGAGTGGGAGCGGTGCCGAGTCGATGTGGCCAGCTTTTGGTACCGGGGAGCAGCGGTGCCGCAGGTCTCGTCCAGAGTCCAACCGCAGTGCCACCTCCACTACTGCCGCCGGGGTCCTGTACACCAAAGAACTCGGTGCCAGGTCCTGCCGCACCAAAGAGGCTGGGGACTAAATGCCGCCTCCATAAGTAGCTGCTTCAGGCGAAAGTCCCGCTCCTTTTTAGTCTGAGGATGAAATCCCTTGCAGGTCCTGCACTTCTCGGCTTGGTGAGCCTCCCCCAGACACTTCAGACAAGAGTCATGGGGGTCGCCCGTTGGCATGGGCTTGGAGCAAGACCTGCAGGGCTTGAATCCTGGGGACTTGGGCACGAAGCCCCGAAGAAGAACAGTCGGGTTAGAGGGTAACTCCCAACCCAACTGCCACTAACTAAAACAAAAACAAGAAACTACCAACAAAAACAAACAACTATCTACTAAAGCTAGGGAAAACGTGGAGAACTTGCAGAGCAAGATGCCACAGTTCCAATGACCGTCACGGGTCATATATTGAGCGCCATGCAGGTGCCACTCCAGGGGGCTCCACAGCCGACTCGACGGATGCTGCTAGGGGAAAATCTTTCCAACGGCCATGCACGCGGCGCACGCACACCTAATTGGAATCGATATGAGCAAGCACTCGAAGAAGAACTACCCACTTTGTGGAGGGTGGAGATGCTGAAAATAGGGAAGACCAGATTAACTGGCTCATAAGGAGAAGGAATTAATGGTGACATGCTCCAGACTTTCCTACTCTGTCCTCTTGCTAAAAAAATAAATACATTGAAAATGACTGAACCGGCTGTGGGAAATCCCAGGAGGAATCCTTGCTTCTTAACAAACCTGCCTCTGGCAGGGACCACAGATCTTGAATCTTGGTCCCCAATAACCTTAAGAGCTAGGCAGGCTAACCTCCCACCCAATGAGCTTCTAACAGCTACTAGACTAGCAGTTGAATGCTAGAAGAGGACTGTAGAGCTGGGATTTGATTAGTGCAACTTCTGATTGGTCCTCAGCCTCTGTGTAACCCAAGCACAGGAACTGGAAGTTGTCCATGCAGCTAGGGTCTCCCTGATTTGGAGTGCTTTTACTGTCTGCTGCTGATCTCCTGGTAATCTGACCCTGCCTGCCTCCTGACACCTGACTCTGTTTGCCATCTGGCCTGTCTCAGACTCTGACCTCCTGGTATTGCACCCAGCCTGACCCCCACCACTTGACTGCTCACGTCCTGGTTGTGACAGCCTCTGGTTGAATTACAGCTTCACACAGGTATGAGACCTGGCATGCCAGGCCAGTCTGACTCTGCTCTAACAGAGGCAGAGCACAGCTTGCCTTCTGAAGCTCCCGAAAAGCTGCCTTATAAATATAGCACAACTTGGGCTTGGCTCAATGCTTACAGGGCTTCTCTGCCATTGGACTGAGGAAAGAGGAAGCCAATTAAAGACGGTAACCCAAAGGATTAAAGCCCCAATACTGTGGTAATTTCTCAGCTGAGGAGAGAGAGAGCAGAGCTAAAAGTGAAATGAAGTCACTACTACACAAAAATGAATAAGAATTAAAATTATAAACCAAAATGGTGAGGAAAAAATGAGCCACCAACCCTGCTGCCAGAGGCAGAATTTCCAGAAGCCTGATCTGAGGGGCAGTGCTTAGTTTTGGAACTCCCAGTAATAATACTGGACCTCCACTATATTCCATAGGTGAGTGGCATTGCCATTCATAAAGAGTAAGGGGAGAAGCTGTGTCTCAGAATATAGAGCTGTCCTAAGAAAAATGAAACAGCAGCTTTATGACAGATATGAAATTTCCCCATTTGTGGCAGTTATATGTCAACTCTGATACTTTCAAAGTAAGATTGTCAACTAAAGCATGTAATTGCTCATGGAAAAATACATGTCTCATTTAGCATACATAATTACTGCAGTGGTGCACTGAAATCAGGTAATTCCATATGTAAGAATTTGGATCAAATAAGTAAAGGGTAGAATTAGCAGTAGTCCTAAAATGACCCTGCTTAATTTTCCACTTAGTAAGGCTGAATGTGAAGTAATTTTAACTAAAATTGTAATTATACTTGCTTTTTGTGCAAGCCACTTATCATCAGTGGGCAATCTGCTTGTATATGCCTCTGACTTAGTAGCCCCAGCTCACACCACATACGTAAAAATATAGTTAAGGACAGGGCCTGGAATGCTTTTGACATTGTTCCAGATCATAACCATGAACGGTGGAAAAAATTGCAGCCATCTGCATAAAGTTGCTCTTATGGTAACTTGTGTGTGTGTTTTTATTATATTTATATTATACTGCAGTCCAATGCTACAAAATATCTCAGCATGGAACACTTCATTATATACAGTGATATACGAAAAAGCTAAACATAATTTAGGCTGCAAAAGCAAGCACTCATAAGGTAGGAAAAGCCAGACTTATGGTTGCCCGTCCAACTTTAATTCTGCCTATTTGCAAGTCCATCCTCTGCCCTGAATAAGGCAAGGGTCCTGTGCAATAAATAGTATATGATCATGTAATTAAAGACTGTATCATAATGCAAACACATAAAGAAGCTGAATGTGAACCAGTTACATTTATCAGTCATAGGAGTCAGTCAAAAAGACTTGGACAAAGAAACTGCTCTGGATGACTGGGTCTCTATATGGGAAAGGGGAACAGAACCAACTCTCATTCTCCTGGCCAGCCTCAATTGTCCTGTGGTGTCCAGCAGACTCCCAAATCTGGTCCTCCCTCTCTCCTGAGGGGGTCTTGGCCCAATTACCATATTGCTCCATTGTTTCTAGCATGCAAAGCCTCTTGGTGCCTGAGACTATTATTCCCTGGCCCCAGGGAGCATGCAGTAGGGCCCATCCACGAGAATGCACCTGACATGGCTGCTCCGTTGTTTGGACAGTTAGACCTGTTCAGTCTCAGCATCAATATGTAGCCCTGGTGTTGCCCCTAACCCTCCTTTCTGTCCACACAGAAAAACCTCTAACCCAGGCTTGAGGACGCTTTAAACCAGAGCTGGCAGGCATGGCTGATGGTATAGGCTTGCACTTAGGTTTTGGTTCAGCCCAGGCTGGCAACCCACTGATTTTGCAGTGAGAATGCAGGCTAATCAAGCACCTGTGCTCTTAGTCCTCCATTCCTATCTCATAATTACCCACCTAAACTGTACTCTGTTTAAAGCTTCCCTTGATCTGCATTGCATTTTAACCCCATGTTTGCCTGCTCCATTTCTGCTGCACTTCCACAACATTTGGACAGAGATTCTATCCAAGAAATACTTCTCCCATGCTTCAGTTGGCCAGAAGCTGACACCAGCTGGTAAAGCTACGGTGTGATAACAGCATGACCTATAATTTGAGGAAATGTACACAAAATAACATTTTTATGTGCAGTGGGCAGGAAGGAAAGAGAGGCAGAGATGTCAGTTGGGTGCACTATGACTCACAATGTGACTTGCAAACTGAATTCCTTAATGACATTTTCAGTAAAAGTTCTTGCTGTTTGCTTTCTTCTTCCAAACTGTCTACATTAATAAGCAACACCACTTGGAAGTTTAAATCAAGGATTGTTATGTCACTGTCACAGACAGCAGCTCCATACTAGCTGAAAGTGAGAGCACATTAAGAATGAATTCAGAGCAGGTCAGTTTAATGCACCGCTTAGAACCAGGGGATAGCTCACCAGAAAACCATCTCAAGACACAGGCTAGTACAGCAGCATTGAGGACCCAGTTGCACAGGTTTGCCACAGGTAGTACTTTGCAGTAAGAATGTGCTGCCTGTCTTGGTTAGCCCCGGCTGACTCTGCAGTGAACACATGCTCAATAATGAGTTGTAATCATGGTGGCTCTTTCTCCTCTGCAGGTGAGGGTGCTGAAAATTGTCTGCTAAGTAGGTGGAGCCTCCTCAACCCTCTTTGCTGAAGCCAAGCACATGAACTACATTTTGGCTACAGATTAAAATATCGAATTAATAGATTCTTACAGTTATGTTTTTATATTATTTTATCCCCTCCCCTTGTCTTTGTATTGTTGATCCCTTTCTGCTCAGGACCCCTCCTTCCTTATGTTTTCCTCTCAGATTCCTCCCTTCCACCTTCCTCCTGGCATAAAGCTCCTTCCTTCCAAATAAGAGTAGGAATCCATCCTCTGCAGCCTCATAAATAGTTTCACACTGTATTATTCAACAGAAGTTCTAGGTTTAGAACTTTGTATTTTTGTAGCATCTTCAATCCAAGTATCTCAAAGCACCATGAATGAATTAAATGTAACATCCTATACAGATGAGAAAATTAGGCACAGCGAGAGTATGTGATGTCCCTAACTTCACTCAGGAAGTTTGTGGCACAGAGTGGATTAGAACCCCAATCTCTTGACTCTGACCTACTACGAAACAGGAAGTTGGTCAATGTGCACTAGGGAACTTTTAGTGTACTTTTAGTAAACTGTTCATCTAGATAAATCCTGAGAAACATGGCACTCCCTGATTTTATTAGAATGAAATCACCCATGAACTTTAAATGGAACACTGAATTAAGCTTTGCAACAAAGTAGAATTTATTGATTCCATCAACTCTATGCAGAATGCAATTTTTGTTTTAAACAGAGGGCTATAGATAACTCAGTCAATTGTTACAAAGAATACACAAGTTACAGAAATATTGCTGCATTTAATTAATCTAAAACAACCCCATCACCTACAGTAGTTTATTCTAATGAGGCCATTTCTGTTTAGTTACCCAAGCACTTTCAGAGGATCATAGGCAACACTTTGAAGTAGCTACAAAATTTTATAGAAATTATAGTAAAATATCACCTCTTTAATGGATAACATTGTTGCCTAAATCTTCCTGTGAAACACTCATGTAGACTGAAATCAAGCATTGGGCATGGAATCTAAGCTGTACCTCTTAGGATGCTCAGCTCCAGAGATGTGGGTGACATCTTTGTAGCTTCTTGGAGTCTGGAGGCAACTGCAAAGGACTAGAGTGGTCCCCAATCCAAGCTAGAGCAGCACAATAATCTATTTTGCTTTTTCATGTGATTAGTTCTCCTCCACCTTCATATAACCAAACTTTTTGAGACCTCAGATCTATAGAACAGATGGACCTCTTCAATACACTTAGGTTAAAAGAAAAGTCCCTCTCATCAGGAATAAAGGCTTCTTCTTCATACTCCAGGGGGCATTCTGTGCCAAAAAAAGTCAAAATTCTGCAAATTTTGTCAAAATAACACTACATAATCATGCCAGTTTCAATTATTTTGGCAATGTATTCAAAATACCTGTCAGCAAGTATGTCTGTAAACATACAGACAGACACACAAAAATTCTCCCAGGAGTAGAGAGTTAAAGAAACCCCTATGACAACTTAGTTCCTGTTTCTCTACCTCCTTCCCCCCGGGGGCCAGACACCCACAACCCCTCCCCCTCAGAACCCTCTTGTGGCCCCCCCAGCCAATACACCCAAACGCTCTCCTCCCCAGAGCCCAACCTCGGGGGCTCCCCTTCCCAAGACACCCATCCCCCCCCCCCCCCCCCCCCCACAGCACAGGGATCCAGAGGGAGAAACAGCCTGATGCTGGGTCCCAGGCTTGCATGAAGTTTCCTGTGCACCGCCCTCTCCTTCCTTCAAGGCATTCTGGGAACTGCAGCTGCCAGAAATCCTCTAGTTCCCTCTCGCTCCCCCTCCCCCCAGCAGTGTCTTCTATGTGCAAGCTGGGCTCTGCCAAGTCCAGTGGCACCTAGTGCTGGCTAACACTGCAGCCCATTTCTGTGGGGGAAAATAAATTCTGAACGTACATTAATTTCTGCAAAATCCTGCATTGCGCAGTGGTGCAGAATTCCCCCAGGAGTATTCCTCATCAGCATATTAAGCCTAAAGTTAAAGAAAAGTAATTGGTTACAGTAGTCTGTCCTTCAAAGATGATGCATCACCAATAGACACTGCAGATATTTTTTCCCCTCTTAAGGTCCTCTGGTAGACTATTGATCATTTCAATGGCAACAATAGACTGATCTACTTCAGGTGCTCTGCGTTAAGTTATTTAGCAGGTCTAAACTATATTAGAATAATGGTCAATTTTCAGACTACTTTTAGAATGAAAATACTATATTGTTTATTATTTGACACTGAGTTAGGGGCAAGTTCACCAAAGGCCCTGCCTGCAGATGATCTGTTAAGTTCTACCACGTGGGGGTGGGATAGCTCAGTGGTTTGAGCATTGGCCTGCTAAACCCTGGGTTGTGAGTTCAATCCTTGAGGGGGCCATTTAGGGAACTGGGGTTTAAAAAATATATATATATATATATATCTCTGGGGATTTGTCCTGCTTTGAGGAGGGGATTGGACTAGATCTCCTGAGGTCCCTTCCAACCCTGATATTCTAGGATGATTCTATGGGTGGAGCAGGTCAATATTTGAGGAGTCAAGAGGGGATCCACACATCCTGTGGAGCACAGAGCTCAGCTCTATAAAAGTTCCCTGCCTGTGGCTGCTGAAGATGATTAGAGGGATTCACCAGCTGTACACCAAAGGTAGGCAGGGGCAGCACACAACCCTAGTAGAGGATACTCTCAGGCTGATGTTTTTATTAAACATTGATATTGTGGTTGCACCTAACACCCATAAACTGATTTGTCCCCATTATGCTAGGTGCTGTACAAATATCAGTCCCTCCCCACAGAGCTTACAGACTAAAATGCAAGACAGAGGTAGAGAGGACATGCATGACCATGATGTGCAGAGGCATAGCTGGAAACCCCAGATGAGTGGATCCTGACTGGCCACCAGGTGAAGTTTGTCTGTATATTGGGAGAAGTGAGCATAAGAGATTTGTTTAGCATATGTATTGTGTGTGTGTTGCTAATAGATAGATGTTTAGAGCACAGCTGTGTAAGGCTCTTTCACTGGGAAAAGATGCTGCAGACCCAAAGAGCCCCATGAGAAAGGGTGGGTGTTTTATACCCCGAGACCTTGGTAGGGAAAGGGTGGGCGTGCCTAAATTAACCAGGTCATGCCTTGAGCCCTTGGTAGGGTATAGGCAGCGTGTCCTAGATTTTTGTGGGTAATAATGAGCTCAAGCAACAGGGAGGGTAACGGTGATACTAGGTTGATTCTCTGCTGTGAGAAAGGGGAGGGCTCTGCAGAGACAATTTAAGAGTTTGGTGTTGGAGATGTTACGTTTCAGTTGATGGCTGGACGTCCACAAGATAGCAACAGGGATAGGCCACAGTTTGAGTCTGGAGGGTGAGAGAACAGAGATGGGCAATTAAGGGATCAGATGTGTTAATGTAAAATTAAAGTCACCAAGGATGCTTATGGGAGACTGTCAGGAAAGGAAGAGAGCAAGCCAGGAGTCAAAAAATCAGAGGAAAGTGAACATTGAAGGCATAGATAGCACCTTCACCATATTCCTTTTGGATAAGATTCAGGGTGGGGGTGTTAGGAGGACTTTATAAGAGAAAAGGGCTGCTGCAACAACACTGGATAGAAGATCTAGTGGTGGTAAAATGAGAGAGAGATCGATCACAGTTGGCTGTAGCACCATGGAGCAGTTTTGCTACAGCCATGGAGTCTAAGGGGAGAATTCCTCCCTCCACCTAATACCCCTCAGGATCTTCTCTTGCAAACCTAGCTTGTTGGTTTTGGTGTAGGACAAGATTTCCCCCTTAAAAAGTGCAAATATTTAATGAAATTGCGTAAGTGTAAAAAGAATCAAGGACATCATGCTCTGTCCAAGAGGTTCAAATTAGGGCTGTCAATTAATTGCAGGTTTCAGAGTAGCAGCCGTGTTACGGCTGCTACTCTGAAACCTGTCATTATGCAAGGCACTGCATTTAGCCGTATGGAGTGGAAATCCATCAACTTCACGTAATTAATTGCAGTTAACTCACGTGATTGTGATTAATTTTTTTGAGCTAATCAGTTTTAATCGCATTGTTAAAAGAATGCCAATTGAAATTTATTAAATATTTTTGGATGTTTTCTACATTTTCTAATATAGTGATTTAAATTTCCACACAGAATACAAAGTGTACAGTGCTCACTTTATACTACAAATATTTGCACTGTAAAAAGGATAAACAAAAGAAATCATATTTTTAAGTTCACCTCATACAAGTACCGTAATACAATCTCTTTATCGTGAAAGTGCAAATTACAAATGTAGATTTTTTTTTTTTGGTTACATAACTATACTCAAAAGTAAAACTATGTAAAACTTTAGAGCCTACAAGTCCACTCAGTCCTACTTAAAAAGAACAAGAGTACTTGTGGCACCTTAGCCATACCAACTGTAAGAAGCCAATCAATTGAGATGAGCTATCATCAGCAGGAGGAAAAAAAAATATCCAGGAACCAGTTCCTCCTGCTGCTCTCACTTCAGATTCCCCTTACTGGTTAATTTTAATTTCACCAGTACTTTGACCCAGGGTGAGCCCACAAGGTGTGGTCCTCATTTTTACACTCTGTTACTACTGAGATGTCAATATTGATGTATAGTTGCATTGTTGTTGTAGCAGTGTTGGTCCCAGGAAATTAGAGAGACTAGGTAGGTGAGGTAATATCCTTTATTGGTTCAATAAAAGGTGTTATTTCAGCCACCTTGTCTCTCTAATACTGATGTATGGCTCTTTGAAACTTCAAAATAGAGTGAGGAATGAATTGAATTTTAGATCAGTACTTATTTTAGATGGTTTTGGAGTGTATAATTCATACAAAAGAAATCTAACCACCAGCAATTAGAATCTTCTCCTTTTATTCTCATTAATTCATGTAAAGTTGCATTACATAGCTTAGGTCCAAAAGGGCTGTGAGGAAGACACTGAAACCTCGGAGTGTGGCAAGTTTTAGTTCCACATTTAAAACCCAGATTCTACCCAGCAACACTAAATAGACAATTTCAAATTAAACAAAGTAGTTAGCCACTTTATTACTTTGATAAACCTCAAAGCTGGCTTGGAGATCAAGGATAATGAGGTTCAGAATTTCCATTTCAAGGATATAACACAAATACCAGATGCATGCACAGACAATGGTAACAGAGAATACTAATGTTTTGTCAAGTAAACATATTTGGACTAAACCAATCATCTCTACTAAAGACTTTGCACTCACTCAATGAGCTTTCTCCATTATTCAGGTGTAATTATGATAGAATCTAAGACTGTACCAAACCTTCCTTTCTTCCACCACATGCTAGTGAGCATGTCCAGTAGTGAGATTTGAAGGTAGGGTTAATGTTCATCACACAACCATTTAGTAAGAAAATTTGTCTAAAGTGTAAACATGATGAGCTAAAAGGAACTGGAACACACTGATCAAATGGAAAGCCCCTGAGCAATCTTCATCACCATGGATCCTGCAGAGGGGTAAAGCTACTACAGAGGATGCCCTCCAGCTCCACATAGCATCCCCTTTCCAACTACACAAAAAATCCACCACTAATGAGCAGCATAGACAAAGCAGGCAGGGCAGGAGCTGCACTAAGCAGTATGTACTATGGAATGCTGCCCGTAGTCACATGGAGATCAGATTCAAGTTCTCCAATTCCCATAGAACAGATAGAAAGGGAAAAAACAGCTACTGGTCTTGTAATACAAAGAAAAAAAGCGGAAGAGAAATCTAGCAAAGTCCTTCTGCAGGGCTGGTATCCACAAATTATCACCCCTGTTCCGTGTACACACACCTCCCATATTTCCTGTGCACCTGTGAGAAGACTGCATGATTTCATGGTTTGGCTGAGCCAAAGTTTTTGAATTACTTTGTTCTTTCTAGATGCCTTTGCATATGAAAGTGTATGGGCTTAAATGCTGAGCTACATAATTTAAGAAAAATGCAGAGAGATTCTTAGTGCTATGTCAGAGAGTTCAGAATATTTAAGATAAACAAAATTACCAAGCAGTATAACAAGATGCCCCAAAATGTTTACAAATCTCCCCTGGGTACTACCATTTTCATAATTACAAAGGAGACATCCCGTTGACATGTACCAAGTCAAGATCAAACACTGAGGGCAGCAGAAGCAGCATTTTTCAGGTAAATTCTATGGGTGAAATCCTGGCCCCACTGAAGCCAATGAGGCCTTGCCATGGACGTCAACAGAACCAAGATTTCACCCATTTTCTGTTTGGTTTTATATAGATGCAAATATTAAGATAGCACATCTCACCACATGAAATACACCATTTCTCTAAAAAGAGCTGTTCATGTTTCTTGTTGTTCCCTTTGCCTCAGCTTGTAGTTCTGGTCATTTTTCTTGTACATAGATTATACACACAATTTCTTCCAGCTTCATTATTGCAGCAAGCTTTCTTATGAAATTTCCATATTTTGACTCAACTTGGGTACACTTTGGATAAGCTATGTGTCTGATTTGTAACACCCATAACAGCTGATAGCTCTACCCCATTTATTACATTTCTCTCTTCAAATACTGTTTTACAATACTCACTATGCCCATATGTTAAGAGTATTCACTGTTTCTTGAAATACAAAAAGTAGACAATTTTTGCATTTCATACTACAATAAGAACACGGCCATTTCACTTGTTTATACAAGCAAGCACCATTTAGGAAAAAGTACAAGATGCTAAAATCTCACAATTATTACATGCAGTAAATGAATTCACAAAACAATAATTTAAAATAAAAGTTGTAAAAAAAGTGATACTCCTTTATGGATTTGGCACTTTTACCATGTGTAACAGTGCAGCACTCTGACTAGCGCAGTTATCTATAGTACCTCATACAATACTGAGCACTGTGTGTAAACTGTTCATACCATTCAGTTTTACTTCTGAAAAAAAAAAAAAAAAATCAATAAAAAATGCCTAGTCTATAAAGCCTAGAGCTCATTTACAGTAGCTAATAGAAAAAGCAGAACCATGTCTACTATAATCTTCAATTCAACATCAGGTAACCAAAATTATAGGTTTATGCTGAACACAATTTTATGTTCAAACACAGAGATAAGCAGCATAATCCCAAAACCTAACAGGATTCCAGCATTCTGTAACAGGAAATATCCCCAACGGCTACATCCATGATCACTAGCATCATTGTGCAGCATTTCAGGCACCTAAATAAATAAAAAAATATATATATATATATTAACATCTTCAAAATAAATGACTGATACTATTCTGACTTGTTCCATTAAGGGCCAGATTCTGTAACCCTCACTCATGTGGAGTAATATCTTACTCCTGTCAGCTTCATTCATGTGGAATAGTATCTTACTCTTTGAGTAGCCCCACTGACTTCAGTGACCCCACTTGTGGAGTAAATTCCTAGTCCTCATGAGTAAGGATATCAGAATCTGCCTCCAAACCGCTTATCATAACTTGGAAAGTGGTGATGTAGCACAGGTCTAATCAGCACCATCTATTTTCAGGAATTATACCAAATGAAATTCATGTCTTCTAATTATATTATTGGTGCATAGATGACTTATTTACAAAGTATAAATAATATAATCTGATTTTCATAAGCAGTATAGTTCTAGAAACTGGAAACAAGAACAAGTTTGTACGTTATTTTTATCCATTAGAATAATTTCCTGTGTTGTAGTACTGTGTTGGTTTAATCCAAAGAAGTGCTGAAGATTTATTGCAAGTGTACAGCACGTCTCAGGATCATGCCAATAGTGTACAACCAGGCCATTGCACCATTATCCAATACACCAGCCACAGCATTTTCATCACTAATAATCTGGTATTAAAAAGTAATTGAAAGAACAGGCTGACATAGGGGGAATGTCTCACTGAAAATAAAAATCTCTGCCTCACTATTAATTTTTTTAAAATGTTTTTGCCTCAGTACTTACTACTAGAGACCATCATCCTTTAATGTTCCATTCCACCAACATCTTCTACATAGAACAAATCCAGAACCTGAACAATTTTACTCAATAAAACAAAAACATTCAGGTGCCTAAAGACTGTTTACAATGTGTTTATGTGCATTCCCAGAGAATTTTGCTTTATTAAGCAGAAAAAAATTCGAGTAATATTCCGATTTGACATAAAATTTCAATTATTTGAATAGGAACTTCCAACACATTACACTACTCACAATAAAACTTAGTCTATTTACTTGTTTGTGTTCCATAATTGTGTTGAAAAGCTTCCTTAAGAACAAATTAAATTGTGTCAGTCTTTAGGTTAAGAAATATGTAATACATGGGGTCAATATTTTCTTAGAGGAAAAAAACCCACTTCCTATTTTACGACAAACCTATTTTGGTATTGTTCTGAATCTCAGTTATGTAAACAGCAAGTAGTTCTAGTCACATACTTACCATATCAACAAGAGCCACATACATGAACAAGCCAGCAGTAAGTGCAAATATCCACATTGAAACATTGTCAGCATAGTGACCAATAAGAATCCCAGTTGCCATTCCAAGATATGCTAGCATAGCTGACAGAGCATTATAAAGAACAGCTTGTTTGACAGTCATGCCAGCTTTTAGAAGTACAGCAAAATCTCCTATAGCAGAAAAAAAATAAAGCATCTTTCACCCACTCATGTAACTATTATAACATGTGCAGTAACATTTATTTTCACCATTTAGAATGAATATATTTAACTATTTTAGTGCCCATTATTGGCTTTCTTCAAAAGTTTTCGTCCACAAAATAAGTTGTTCATTTATGGGGAAATAAGTCAGTCAATGAGTGAACACATGAAAACTGCTTCATAGCCACAATCTATAGTATGAAAATTTAGGCTTGCACAAGATCACATTTTTAGTTTATTTTTAGTATTCTGGAAAATGCATACTGTCGGACTTATTTGATTTAATAATGTATATCATTTTAATCAAAGTATTCTGCAGTATTCAACATCAGTGAACACTGTATAAAAGTAGTTTTTCCACAAACTGGGTTTAATGAATTTTGAAAAAAAATTGCTATGTGATGTGTTCTCATCATGGTTCTGCCATTTATCCAGTGACTTTTTTAAATACTTTATACTCTAGCCCAGTCATTACGTAAGAATTTCTTTACTAATTTCTATAAAAGTGACCTTTATGTATCTCAGTTTCACTAGAATGATTAACAGCAGTGCTAATTTGAAATGGATAAGAGTAGGGAAATATCCCTATGCCACTCCAAACTCACTGTCAAGGAAATTGCCATGGTTTAAAGTGTTTACCTATTACACACATATATGTTTGCAAACCATTTCTCTCTGGGGGATGTGACTCCCCGGCTAATCTCTATGTAATCCCACCATTTTATACCACAATCTGTAAAATCCTATGTCAAGGCAAATTTCCAGCCAAGACAGACTTGATGAGATTCCTTTTTAAAATCATCCACAGAAACATTCTAAGCAATGGGCAGCCTCTGTTAATTCAGTAAACAAGACAAGCTTCATTCTATTGAGATAAAAAAGATTAAGTGCCCAATCCAATTTCCAATGACTTCTCTGTGACAGATACCAGGCCCCAAACCTATAACCTAGTAATATGTAAATTCTTATGTGGAAGACATGCACAGATTAATCCAATCTGACTAGAAAGACTCAAGACGCAGATTTCCAAACAATATCCCCAAATTAGACTTTGTATTGGAATCTTTGGCAAGATCTGAGCTAGAGCTGAATAATAGTGGAAAAGCAATCCACCAATATTTGTTCAAACTTTGAAAGTGAATTTTGATTTAAAAAAAATCAAGTTAAGCAGATAGATATTTGACAGAAGCAGATTTCAAATTGCATATTCAGTTGAAAGATTCACAATTTACACATAAATCACACAAATTAAGGAACAGAAATAATACCACGTAATTAAACATAGCACATGTTGAATATTTGCAAACTGAGTGATCTGATCAACAAAACTTAACTTCTGAGACTTGCAAATAATTCTAAATTATAAATCCATTCATGAATTTTATAATCTGTTTACAAACAGCTATAAACTGACTGAACACTTCTGATCCTGGTTAGAAATTTTATTTCCTCCTAAGACTTCAGAAAAATGTTTGCTATGCAATAAAGCACTGGTAAAATAAAGCATTATCCTTTTATGTCTCCCAAATTCATAGCAAGCTATCATTTACTAAAATATTGTGCTGTCTTACCTAACTCATGGGGTAATTCATGACAAAATACAGCCACAGAAGTACTTAATCCACTAGATAAACCTTCAGTAAAGGCTGCACCTGTGAGAAGACAAAAAAAACCCCCAAAATGTTACAGTTTAAGAAATCAAGCTTGGAAACACTGCTGCATGTGTTCATATCCGATTAGGTCAGAAATGGCCGAACAGCCGAACTCCAAAGAAAAGTGAAACTGAGTGCGTGTCTGTGCGTCAGATTTTAAAGCCAGAAGGGACAATCATCATCTAGTCAAACCTGTATAACAAAATAATTTAACCTTGTAATTTCTGTTTCAAGCCCATCTCCTATAGCACTTTTTCTTAAAAAGCAAAAAACCTAACATTGGTCTTTCTCAAATACCAAAACAAGAAAAGCAGGGGATTGATGCTTCATCAACCAACTTCACCCTACACTTTACTCAAGCCACTGTAGATTAAAAGCATGATTTTTACTAGCCAGTTCTATATTTACTCCTGAGGGCATTCTCTGCCAAAAAAGTTAAAAATTCTATGCACAGTATTTTAAAATTCTGCAAGTTTTAGTTGTCAATCTGTAAATGCAGAGGTTCCAGCATGGCAGTGGGGAGCACAGACCACTGGCTGCATGAAGGTGGGAGACCACCCTGCAGCCTCCCCGCCCCCCACCCCACACAGCACAAGGCCTGGGCCTGCCCCAGAAACCCCTGGGACCCTGCCCCTCTGCACCAGGTATGGGCAGGCAGACTCAACCAGGCAGGATCCAAGTGTGGAGGAGCTCAGTGTGGGGGGATCCAGGTGTGGGGTGAGAGGATTCTGCGTGGGACAATCTGGGTGCAGGCAGCTCACTGGGGGAGAGGGGTCTAGGTGTGGGGGGATCTGGAAGCACAAAGTCTTGTTGGGAAGGGGAGGAGGGAGGTTCCAGGTGCAGGAGCAATGGGACTCTGCCGGGGCTTCCAGGTGAAAGTGATTGGGGCTCAGGAGAGGAGTCTGGGTGTCAGAGTCTCAGCAGGGGGTCTGAGTGCTGGGGGAGTGGGACTTGGTGGGGTGGGAGTCTGGGGTGCAGCTAACTGGGAGTCAGTGGTGTGGGAGTCTGGATGTGGGAGCTCTGGGAGGTATGGGGGGGGTTGAGTGCAAGGAGTTCAGTGGGGTGGGGGTCTGGGCGCAGCAGGCTCCAGATGCACTGTTTGAGGTTCAATGGGGTGGGGTTTGGGTATGGAGGGCTAGGCGGGTTGTGGTTGTAGCAGGTGAGGCTTGGCAGGGGTGTCTGGGTATGGGAGGTCCAGATGCACACGGGTTGGGCAAATAGGGGAGCAGCTCCCCTTACAGTGACCTCTCCCCCCACAGCTGAGGAGTGATAGGAGCAAGAAGCAGGAAAGGATGCTGAGCTTCCTCAATCTGGGGGAGGTTTCTGGGAGTGGGTCTGACACAGCCCCAGCCATTCCTTGCAGGGGAAGAGGAAGTCCCATCCTCTCCTGCCTCCAGCTCAGCCGGGACTAGCAGCTAATCCTGGCTCAGGGTAGGAGCCACTGGCTGGAGTGTCCCCAGCCCTGTGGTGATTTACCATTTTTCTGCAGGGAGGCAAAGAAATCTCCAGGGGACACGAATTCTGCGCACGCGTAGTGGCACAGAATTCACCCGGGAGTATATATTGCTCAATTTCACAAAATTTTGTCCTGAATAAATCTAGCACTGAAACAGGGTGAGAGGTTGTTCTTGTGGTTGTGTCAACCCTGCTGGGTATCAAGAAATACTTGAAATATCACAAGAAAGCTCTTTCCGGATCAAAGGCTCAAATAAATGTATTTAAGAATTCAAATTCTTTGGCATCTTAGCTTAACGTTTTGTGGTTCATCTACTGCTACTTTCAAGAAGTGGTTTATATAGAGTGTATTTTATCAATTTTTGAAGTAGAAGCCTGGGATGTATTCAAAACTATTTGCATAATGTCTTTTGTCAAGGCCTGTACCATGGTTTATTAAAGTGTTAAGTGAATGAAAAATAACACGAAGGTAATATTGACCCATAACTCTGTTATATAAAATTTATGAATGTACATATGAATGGAGCTGAAAAGGCAGATACCAGGTCCTAAAATCTGATTAGGGATTTTCAAGACTTCTGGTAAGGCTGTATAATTCTATTAACAACAAACAAAGACCTTTCTCAGACCTGAAGTGCAGCTCTGTGTAAGCTCGAAAGCTTGTCTCTCACAAACAGAAGTTGGTCCAATAAAAGATATTACCTCACCTATATTGTCTCTAACAAACCAAGATGTTAAGATAGGACAACGTGTTCATACATGGAACTGATGGAGATTAGTTTTTATTGCAGTGGTGACTGGTGCTGAAAATAAGTGTGTGTGGGGGGGTGGAGGGCTGGTGGTAGCAAATTGCCTGTGGCCCAGATACCCACTACCTTCTCCTGCCAGGGTGATCATGTTTTTCAAAGTGGAAAACTGGAAGAATTCAGGTTGTCACCTCAAGGAAGCATTTTGATAGGAGATATGGGGGAGAGTGGATGGCTAGTGGAGAAGTGAGCAGGACAAAAAAGAGGGCACCCATTCCCTTTTCAGATTAGGACACTTTCTTGTCTAGAATAAGGAGGGGATCCCTCTGTCATCCCTTTACTATACTCCCTACCTTTAGACTCTTCCCCTGCATTCTAGTTTTTAATCTACTCTTCCCCAACTCTCTTTACAGCATTCACCCACACCCTCATTCATCAACTGATTCCCTCCCCACCCCACACTCAACCCTTCAAACCCAGCCCAATTCTTCTTCTTTCCCCCCTCCCCCCACCCCGCTGAGGACCTCCCCAGACCCTCACCAGTCCCCACACCTGAACCACCAACAACTCAGGAATATCCACATGCCACCTCACCTCTTCACAGCTCAAAACCATCCCCTCAAGTCTGAACCCTCTCCCACATAGCACTACAGGCCCCTTCTGCCTCTGACCAGACACACATTACCAGGAGGCTCAAAAGCAACTCAAGCTCAGAAGCTTCCCTCGTTACTGGCCCTGGAGAAACAGGAGCAGAAATAGCTGTGTAGGAGTGCGAGAGCAGTTTCCGGACTTAACTGGCTCATTTACCATCTTGTTAAGTTGTTAAAAAGTGAACTGAGGGAACATTAAGCTGACAGTTGTGAGCTACACTCTTCCTCTGTCAGACAAACTTGAGTTAGCTGCACAGAAGCCTGTATTTCCTGCTCTGTCTCCCCTCCTGCTGCCTGCAGTCTATGGAAGCATATGGCATTCTGCAGGGTGGGACTGGAGATGTTTCAACCAGAAATCCCACTGGCAGCAGGAGGCACTGCACCATACAGTCCATCAGTCACATACAAGAATCATAGAGGACAGGGTTGGAAGAGGGTCATCTAGTCCAACCCCCTGCTCAAAGCAGGACCAACCCCAACTAAATCATCCCAGCCAGGGCTTTGTCATGTAACGTCTATAGAGCAGCTGACAACTCTGGCATTATTGCTGGGGCGTAGCTACCTAAACCCCTAATGAGTAGCCACCCTGCTTGACTGGTTGATTATGACATGCTAAAGTTATCACTCTGTAATGAGCTTAAACTTGCGGTGAGAGAGAATGTTGGACAATGAGTGTCCATGCGACAGGGAGAGCTAACAAGCTTCACCTCATGGGTATTACCACCCAATGGGAAAGAGTGATGATAAATTGGGCCTCTATTCCTAATCCTGAAAGATGTCCTGATTAGGAGATGAGAAGAGAGGTAGAAGATATCACTGTTGCTATGGTTGTGTCCTCAGCAACTCCTAGAACGTAAACTTAGGAGTCCTACTATTATAGCCTCCATAGGGTAAGTTTCCCTCCGTTCCCATCACCTCATTCCTCCAATTGTAGGTTTCTTTCTTTTTGCCTTCTCAAGCCCGAATGACTTTGCCAGGTGCCTAATTGGCTAATAAGACTGTATACTATGTGATGTGCCTGTGATTACCCAGCAACTAAAACTACAAGCTGTAGTGAGACAGAAGCAGCATTTTCCTATCTTCCACCGTTTTCTTCTTTGCCTTCATGTATGTTTGTCTTTTTGCTTCTTGAACAAAAAGAGATTAGACTTCAACTCAAGGAGCTACTACCTAAAATAGTCTCCCTAAAACAAGGACATTTAATATAGTCTAAAGGGATTTTCCTGTGAAAGACTAAAAAAAATAATTATATATATATAAATAAATAAATAAATAAATAGGTGCTTGTTACAATAAAGGTTTATCTATAATTTTAAGATGTTCTACATTTTAACCATTTATTAAGAGCACATCACCATAAAAAAACCCCTCTTCTGTTTATGGTGGCAGGAACTTGTCCCTTTATTATGTTTAATGTTGTAACAATACTACCAGAATTCTAGTATACCTTAGTACCTTTGAGTCCTATCCTATTCCAATAAATAAAACAGGTCCAAGAAAACCAAATAAATACATGCTGGAATATAGTAAGGAATCATTATGAATCTAAGAACTCATTGACTGCAAATGAGAAGGTTTATTTCAGCCTAATATTTTCCCGCAACCAAAAATAAATATTAATATTTTTTTCATTCATACCTGGAACCATTAGGAAAAAGATTCCTGGATTTTCCCTCCCCATAAGATTGGCAGGTTGGGCTGTCCCTTAATATGAAATTTTAGACAGATCAAATGGAAAAATCCATCTTTCTAGTAGTCTAGATGAATCAGTTAATGAGGCCTTACTAAATTGGCTGGTCTCATTTGTTACAGACTGTATTAGCGTTCCCTTGTATTTTACTTCACGTCCATCAAATCCATCCTTTCCCAAATGTCTCACACATATACTTAGGATACCTGATTCTTCTTGGCTTTTATTACATGCAAATTCTCTTATTTTTCCTACCACGTTTTCACTACTAATAAGCTGGAAAATTTAGATTCAATGGTCAAAATTTTATTTTAAAAAATGTTAAATCAGAAGCTCTCTGTCATATTATATTATGAATTGGATACAGAATGTGTGTTTGTCCACATCATTGAAAAATTATTCTGAAGTCCAAAGAAATACTTATACACTATCACTTATTGTAACCCTTCCTCAGGCAAACAAGAAAAAGGAATTTAGCTCTGCAATGTGATTTACAGTAAAGCTACTGCCCTTGAACGGACTACAGTGCATTGTTGCAAACGACCCAACATTAAAAATGAATCCAACATCTGTAGAGCAATAAGCGCGTCTAGAATTCTGTTTGTCTTCAATGATCTTGACTTGTTGGTGTTGATTACTCATTTAAAAAACATTTTTCCCCCCCTATCACCATCTTACTTTACATCCAAAATTCTCATTATCCATGTTGCTAGAGAAAGGTAGGGGACAGCCAACCTGACCTCACTTGTCTAATGTCCAAAATGCAGTGTTGCATATATGGTTTTTGTGAATAGCTCATTAAATCTTTCCAAGGAAGCTATAGCATTCCAGTATGACAGAACTGAAGGAATAGAACATGCATGAGAGAAGGAATAGGGACACGAACAAACCATACAGGAAGGGGAGATATTGTTATACTTTTAGACAAGCTATGGTTTTAAAAAAGTCACAGGATATACACTAAAACATTCAGTCAAAAAGTTTAGGAACCCCTGCCTTAGGGACTCTGGACATGTAAAGTATGAATCCTGATCTTGGTGAATGTCAATGAAGCTTTAGGAAAAATATGAAAGCCGATGACCTGATTAAAATGAAAACTGGAGACTACTATAGACAGGCTATAGGAGTGAGGACATGGGATCACCTATCTTTATGAACACAGCATAGGGAGAATTAACATCAAGCCTGAAATCAGTGGGTGCTGCTGGGTGCTCAGCACTTTTGAAACGTGAGGCCAACTACTTAAGTACCTAACTCATGCATTTAGGTGCCTATCTTTAGGCTCCTAGTTTTGAAAATCTTGGTCTGATCTTTTGGGTGTAAAATAATTAAAGCAATATTTATAACTCCCCATCGTCTGTTTCTTTAAGAAATGTCTTTTCTGTTATCTGGTCATTATCCTTATACCTTTCTCAGTTGCAGCAAATCAGTTAGGGTTTACTGTTTGGCACTAGCTAACGAGGTTTCCAATCTGTAACCTTGACTGATCAATTCAAAACCCACTAGCAGATCACTGGCTAATTTATTAAGGCAAGGCTCTTAACTTCTAGTGAGAGGATATCAGATAAGTGGCAGCAGAGAAACAATTTTACCTTGCTGTTATTACATGAGAAGGCAAAAGAATTGTATAAACACTTACCAATTGCTAAGCCATCACTGAAGTTGTGTAGTCCATCACCCATAATCACCATCCAGGCTAGAGTAGCAATCCCAGCATCCTTCAGCTCTTCGCGAGAGTAGCGCTGACTGTGGCTGTGTGGATGATGGTTCTGGGTATGATGGTGATGCAGAATATGATGGTAGTCATGATGATGGTGACTCAGATGATCTGACTGTCCAAGAGTGTCATGTAAATGTGAATGACATTTATTTCTACACCCCCTGGATACATATTCATTGTCAGCTTCCTCTTGATGGGAATGAGCTATCATGACTTCTTCTTCTTCTTGTACCACAGGTTGCTGAGAAATGAAGTGTGATGGATCTTGTGACTCTGACCCTAGGTAACCTTCAGGCCCTTGTAAATAAGAAAATAAATAAGACTACATAACTGTACATAACATTGTATGTGATTATTTTTATGTTACAATAAGAGAAAAGCAAGGAAATTCAGAATTGAGGCTGACACCATCTTCTACTGTGGCTAAGTATGGCAATATTTTGAATGACTTTCCACAATACTTTCCTTTTAAATATCTCAAATTTCCCTAAACTCACCATGAAATTCTACAGAAATGTTACAAAATTATAAAAAAAAGTCTTAACTCCTAACTCACCTCTAAAGACTCATTTCCAAAAAACAAAATCCCCACAAGTTATACTGTGGTGATCTAACTTCTTTCAGCTGATAATATATATTATTTTCATAGCAACAATAGATTATACCATATTACATATTAAATCATTTGCTAGTTTAACTATTTTTCTTAAGCACAAATGTGTACAGTTTTTACTTTTTAAACTTGCACAATTTGACTTGTAGACCAATTGTTTTGAAAATTAAAAGTCTGAAATCACATTGTGTGTACTTTTCATGAGTTTTAGGCTGAATTATAAGCCACCAAAATCAGAGAAGTTATATTATAAGGATCAATTCTGGCACTTTTTTGTGATGATATAGATGTAATTGATCACTCATGCAAATCCATAAGTCTGAACTTCCAAAAAATAGTCAGACATATGCACAGAAGAAAAGTATGTAATACAGAAGGACATAGCAAGTTGTATTAAACATTTAATGTCAAGCTAGGTCAGTTAAATTAAGAATTGGCTCTAACTGGCACATCAGTTAAATTCTTTACCTGCAGTGAGTGACACTGAAAGAAGTGCACAATTCTTTTGTGTCTTTGAAAAAAAAAAAATAAAAAAAAAAATAAAAAAAAATGTAATTTGCAATATAATCCTGAAACAAAAGCCCCATTGACCTCAGCACCAATGGGAACTGGTTTCTGAAAAATAAGATATGATCCATATAGCCACATGAAAACTACAAATGGGGATCAGTAAAACTGAATTCCTCTGCGATATCTATGCAGATAATCTCAGATACAGAAGAGTTCTGGTTGAGGCTACAGGATCATGCAGGACATGCAACACTGAGCCAAAATATGAGCTTTTATGTATTCTCAGGAGAGTTTGGGGTACTGTCTAATCAAATAGATAATATTAGTATTCTGGTAGTTATGGTCAGTGTTAGATGCTTGAGGTGCTTAAAAAAACAAGAGACAGAAAATCGGAGAAAAAAATGCAATTAAAAGAAGCCAGAGATAATTTATCATGCCGGAAACACCATCTCCTGTTAGTTACAGATAAAAAGTGCTGTCTCCAGATAATATGATTGCAGGAGATACATCCATGTGACTTGGGGTCTCTGCAAACTGAACAAAGTTCCTTTTTTAAACTATGACTATTTTGGTACTGTTCTACTCGGTGAAGCAGTTCATACATTTTGACTCCCAGAAATGCTTCTGAAATGGTGTTTTGCTCAAGAATCTGAAAAATGAGTTAAAGCGGTAAAAAAGTGAAAGTAACCCTTCTAACCCTGAACATAGAAACAGAAATAAACCCAAATCCCCATTTATTTTTTTCAATTTTCTGCAGTTTGGTATATGACTCAGCCTTGCAATAGGATCAAGAGGAGAGAGTGGAAGTCTCTAATGGGGTAACTGGAGAACACGAAATCCAGGGTTTAAAGGAGCGAGGCACAGGTGCATAAATCAACTTCATCTATGCTTTCAATCCACCAACTTCAGTGGGCTTTCACAAGGATGTGTATATTTGTTCTCAGACAGAACACTGCTGTACTTGGACAAATTTTTGACAAATATCACACTAATATGCAAGACACTTTGTAATGATATTTTCACCTCAGAATTGCTTTAATCTCACTCTTGCTGAGAGTGAGGTATTTTGATCACACTATAATTTAAAACCCAGAATGAGATTACTTAATGTTAATCACACACATGCCCTGTTTACTCCTACCTTACAATCCAAGTGCTTATCATAGTGGATATTTCAGTAGCCGAGCACACAGTACTGAAAAGCAGCCTATAAAAATCAAAAAGCTCAATGTTTTATTGTAAACTTGTACCAGAAGATCTGGACATTTGGTGGCACTCTTGTTCCATGAAATTTTTAAGGTGTTTTCATTAATGGTCTGATTTTGAGAAATGCTGAATACCTGCAGCTTTCCTCTCCCCAATTAACTTCACCTAGAATTGTGGGTGCTCAGCCCTTCTGAAAATCAGGTCTTCAGGCATTTGAAATATCTAAGCTTGAGACGCATAGACTCTTAAAAATCCTTCCTCCATAGAGTTACAGGTACTATTAGACTAGAAATTGGTAGATGCATAAGCATCCTAAACTTCTGTAGACAGAAGGGCTTAAAAAGAACAGTTTTGATTTCTGGTGCTCAATCCTGGATCACAAGGGTAGAAGCTTAAAAATTCAAAAAACACATGGACTACTTCAAACGCCTATCAACTTTAAAAAAAGGTTAAAAATCAACTTACTTAAGGTCAATCCTCTGTATACCAATGTGTATCAAGTTTTTGTTTTAGGAAAGATATAACTAACCTAGTTACATAGTGATCCAGCCAACAGTAAGTGAAAGGATCAATGAGCCTTCAATAGCATAGAAAAGATTCTTTACCCTTGTGATTGATGCAGTTGTGCAATAGTATTACTGAGACTTACGATAATCTGCATCTAATTTTTCTTCATTTGTTGAAAACTTCTTAGTTTCTGCATCTTCATTTTTTTTCTGACTCCAAAAGAAAAATCGAAGTTATTAATATTTTACTTATTTTTCAGGATATACATGAGCAACACACAGTATATTCATAAAATTATGCAGCATGAAAATCAAGAGGACAGCATGGAGATATCCAAAGAATGCACAATCAGGAAGAGTACTAGAATGTCAGCAGAAGCAGAGTAAAAAGGCAAAGAATTAGTTGGGGTACAGAGGGGAAAAAAAAATGTCACAATGAGCAGGCATAAGTATTATTTATACAGAATTACACAGTAACTATAGTTCTACTTTATACTTGAAACACCTCTAAAGCTTAACAAAATGCCAATTTTTTACCTGTTGTAGTGTTTAACGCATACTCAAATTTTAAAGAAATGTCTCATTAAAACATGATGAAAACCAAGCATCTGCTCTGCCTGGGAACTATTTGCCCAGAGTTACCTTACAAAGAGCAAAGAAGTTTAGCTGTAGTCATGGAGACTGATCCTGCCACCCTCATGAGTATTTCTCACCCATTTTTACACTAGGCAGCTTGCTACAGTAGACACCATTTTGTAAAATATCAACATTTACGCCCACAGTAGTTAGAATAGGAATAACACCAATGATGTAAGCGTAAGGACTACCATAACAATCCCAGCATAGTAACCGCTTGGGATTTTTGGAGGGAGGAGGAGGAGAATGGTGGGGGGTTTTGTTGTTGTTTTAAGATGGCACTCACTGTAGATCAGGTCTTTCACTGTAACTTCAAGATAAACAATTAAAAGATGCAAACTGAATTATCTGCTTGTGTAAGAAAATTAACAGAATTCTTCTTTGTAGGAATATAAATATAGGTCTACTCTGAAGGAGTAAAGATGGTTAGGATCACTCAAAAGTATACTACACTATAGACTTATAAGCAAAAATTGAGTTGTGAGCACATTCCTCATTAGCTACCAAATCTAATCAACAAGCCGCTCTCTACAAAAGACAATTTTAATATCCACAGACACGAATATTACATAGTGCAATGAGGTTTCAAAATGTAAATTTCCCTACCTTTTTCTTCTTGTCTTTAAACTGCTTAATTAAAGTGATCAAATGCTCAGCTAGAAACATGAAATACAGGCCTCCAAGGGCTGTCAGTCCCTTCCATGTGGAATCCAAATAAGCAGTTTCTTCTACACTTTGAAAGACAAGATGCTTGAACAGGGCATCTTCATTTTGTTCAAGTAAAGGTTTCTCGTGGTGATGGTGATGATTTCCATGAGACTAAGGGGGATTCAAAAGAAAAACATTCAAGTTCCACTAATTCAGAACAAATTTCAATACAACAGAAGAAAAAAAAAAATGAAAGATGTGCTCTGCGGCTCATTTTTATTGACTCCTGAGACGAATCTTATTACTTTCTTAATGTGAGAAAGAAATATAAATGAAAACAACTCAAAATTGATTAAATGGCCGTAATGTTTGTGGGTAAAGGGAAATATTTAAAGAGTACATGCAGACCCAGCCTTCACCCTCTACCAAGTATGTATATACACCTTTCATTATAATGGTTTACAACATTGGGATGCTCTTGCTAAATCTTCAGCTAGTAGTGGTGGCCCAGACCACCATTTTTACTGCCTCGTCTTTAGCTGACAAAGAAGCTAGGAACATTCTTTTCTAATATGGACCACGCAATAATGACCCAAGCCTTTGCCTACTCTCAACAGAGGACCCCATCTCTGGCACTCTCCCCCATTGGAAGGCTACTAAAACCAGAGCTGGGCAGCTTTCAGGGCAGGAGAGAAGGACTTCTGCTGCCAATATATTTTTGAGGTGGCAACAGCAGTAATTTTGTTTAATATACACGTTGATTAAATGTATGTTTTGAAACAGAAAACCATGTTCACTTCCTATGACAATAAATAAATGGCTGGTTAAATAGAGCAGAAAGGATTAAAACAACAATCTGCTAGCTAAAAAAGATCCCCCAACTGAGGCAGATTAGTGTTAAGGTGAATAATGAATAAACCAGCTGACAGAAGCACCATTATGGAGATTGAATTTTAATACCAGGGGAAACAAAAATCTAGGTATTACATTAAAAGTGCTCTAAAAAGACTACTGATTGGCACTAAAAAAATCAAACTACTCCCTTTCCCATTGTGTTGCAGGTATGCTGGATCTAGGGCAGCAGTTAAACAAGTCAACTCATATCAAGACTACTTTGGGAATAGAGTGTGGAAGTTATTTTGCATTATTTTGTTTGGGTTTTTTGGAGGGGAAGGGGGGAGGGCAGGCATCCAGAGAGAATAAAATAACACCTATTGAACAGGACAAAATCATAAAAGGGAAAAAAATTTGATAATGATAAGTTTCCTAATTTTCACTCTCAGTAGTATAGTAGTAAATTTTAAAGATGGAGATAAAAATTCTAGATTATGTATCTGACCAGATTTCATTCCTTAGGTCAAATTTTGAGATAGAGGTGCATTCCCCTAAAAAGCCCCAATGCATTCCTAAAGTAGAGTTTCTTGTGCAATATGAAGGAGGAAATCCCCTGAGGTCCAGATTCAGACCTGATATAAGCATGGTACAACTCCCACAAAACACTCTGGATCAAATGCAATAGTGACAAACAGTTTAAGTGGGTTGGAAAATGGTTGTAAACTAGAGCTGTCAAGGAATTTAAAAAATTGCACGATTAATCACACTGTGTAATAATAGAATACCATTTGGGATATTTTCTACATTTTCAAATATATTGATTTCAATCATTGAGAATACTGCTTTCACAAAGCCAGCCTTCCATAAGGTTTGTAAGTAAAGAACATGCAATAAAGCACGCTGGATTTTTAGGATACTTGCACCCCAAGCGCAGAGGCCAAGAGACAAGTGCCTCCAGAATTTAAGAAACAGTTCAACAATAAAATTAACTGAAGGAAAAACCTACACATACAAAAAGTAAGGCTTTCAACTCACTGGATAACACTTAGTTTTACTGATGGCGTGTACCACAGGGTTGGACTGTCCCTGTACTATAAGTCCGGCTCAGATTTCCCTAGAGGCAGAATTTTATAGTGATCTTAGTCCAGTTTCATTCTTGACCTAAGTTGAGTCTCTTCAACCCCATCACATGGGGTAAGTGGCCTGGTACTAGTCCTCTCCAAGTGTTGTGTTCCCAGCATTTCTCAGATGCTCCATTCAGAGGATAAGCAGTGTCAGCATTTGAATGTTGCAATTATCTCTCTCCCCGGACACTGGAAAGAGATAATGGAGCTATTTCTATTTCTCAAAAAAAAAAAAAAAAAAAAAAAAAAGGGGGGGGGAAAAGGATGAAAAAGGGGAAAAAAATAAAAAAAAAACACAGAAAGGATTCTAAATTACTGATCTACAAGGGCAACTTGTGTGTGAGGGACTGAGTAACGTACAAGAACATTGCAAACCAACGCATGATGGTGCAATTACATGCATTGAGGGAACCCTAGGTCAGATCAGAAACAGCAGCTACAGTTTTACATAGATTATTCGAAGGTAGATCAGAGGTCGGCAACCTGCGGCATGCATGCCAAAGGCAGCACGCGAGCTGATTTTTAGTGGCACTCTGCTGCCAGCCAGGGTCCTGGCTGCCGACCCCGCTCAGCCCGCTGCCTGCCTGGGTGAACGGAACCCCAGACCGGCAGCAGGCTGAGCGGGGCCGGGACCCCGGCTAGCATGAGCTCGTGGACGGAACCCCAGACTGGCAGCAGGCTGAGCCGCTCAGCCCACTGATGGTCTGGGGTTCCGGCCGCCGGCCCATTGCCAGCAGGGTCCCTGCCACCAGCCCCACTCAGCTGCCGGCCTGGGCTACCAGCCGCCCGTGCCGCTCACCCTGCTGCCTGTCTGGGGTTCCAGTCGCCAGCCCCTTGCCAGCTGGGGTCCAGGCCTCCGGCCCTGCTCAGCCCGCTGCAAGCCTGGGGTACCGGCAGCTGGCCCAGGGCTTTGCTCCTGGCCTGGGGCTTTGCAGCCACCCCCAGCTGTGGCCCACTGGCCCCAGCCTGGGGCACTGAGGGGTGCAGACAGGGACAAGAGGGGGTGCAGCTCAGCACCCCCCATCTTAAAAATGGTTCCAGGCTTGGATATTTTTAAGTCCTGGTTTGCTGCTTATATCAGACCACGTCTGTGTTTGACCTTGTGCATGCCCTCTGTCACCATTTTTTTCCCCCCCCCCACAGAGTTGAGGGGAACATTTGACAAAATGGCAGCTCCTAAGAAAGCAAAGTTAGATGTCCGTTCATTTCAGCCTTCTTGGGCAGATATTTGGATTTACTGAAAAGAAGGACTGTGCTGTTTGTGCTTTCTGTTGTGAAAATGTTGTTTGTCGCACATCAAGTGTTCGACGACATTTTGAAACGAAGCATGAGAAAACCTTTCCTGATGAAGCAGACAAGACGGAATCAATCAAAAAGGCAGTAGCAGGATATGAGAAGCAAAGAAGTGTTCTTAAAAACATGAGTAAAAATCAAGCTACAGAAGGAAATTACAAGATTGCACAGTGCATTGCAAAAAACAGCAAGTCATTTACAGATGCGGAATATATATAAAAAGTTTTTCTTCAGCAGTTCAGAGATTTTGGTCAATGGATTTGCCAAATAAAGATACGATCATATCTAGAATAAAAGAACTGCTTGTCTCTGCCAGCACAGTTGAGAGATGCATAAGCGAAATGGCAGAAAAATATTAAGAAAAAGCAGACGACTGCATTAAAAGACACAGCAGTGTTTAGCATTGCAGTTGATGAGAGCGTGGATATAAACAACATTCCACGTTTGGCAGTTGTTGCAAGATATTGTGCTTCCGATGAAATCCAAGAGGAATTTTGTTGCCTAAAACCCCTGCATGGCACAACAAAGGGGGAAGATATAGTGGAAAGTTTTGTAAACCATTTTGAAGAATGAGGAGTTGACATCAGAAAAATATTTTGTGTGGCAACAGATGATGCTCCTGCCATGGTTGGAAAACAAAGGATTTGTTACGTTACTTGAAGATCAAATTGGCCACCCAACAGTCAAATTTCACTGCATCATCCATCAAGAAAACCTGTGTGCTAAAATTTCTAATTCAGAGCTTAATAATGTGATGAATACAGTGGTGCGAATTGTGAATTTCCTTGTTGCTCGATCTGCTTTGACTCACAGACCGTTTCAAGCACTGCTAGATGAGATGGATAATGCTTATAATGACATTCCACTTCACAGCAACATTTGGTGGCTAAGTCGTGGCAAGGTTTCGGTGCGCTTTGTAAACTGTTTTGATGCAATCAAGGCCCTTTTGTCGGAAAAAGGACAAAACTACCCCGAACTGGATGATAACAAATGGCTGCGTAAGCTCATGTTTCTAACCAACATCCAGGGCCGGCTCCAGGCACCAAGCACCCAAGCTGGTGCTTGGGGCGGCACCTGGAGGGGGGCGGCCGGAGGCTTTTTCGCCTGGGGCGGCGAAAAAGCCAGAGCCGGCCCTGCCAACATCACCGCTCACCTAAACGAACTCAACCTCTGTCTCCAGGGTGCAGGGCAAACGGTTCTGGATCTTTATGAAGTCTGGAAGGTATTTGTTGTAAAACTAGCAGTTTTTTCTTGGGATATTCAAACTTCTACTTTCCGCTACTTCCAACAAATAAAAGAGCTATCAACACGTTGCACTGTCAGTGTCAATGAGATTGGAATGTACATGCAAGAACTGGAATAAGAATTTTCTGACAGATTTCAAGCAATTTGGCCCAATGCTTTCTTTTCTAATTAAACCTGAAAAGTTCAACGAAAGCGACTTGGATTTGTCGCTATTTCAGTGGATGGGTGTTGAAGATTTCGAAATGCAGCTCATTCAGTTAAAAAGCTCAGAATTGTGGGCATCAAAGTTTGTAGATCTGTGGAGTGCACTTGAAGCTACCGAGAGAGATCACGGGGCCTCTATTCTGACCTGCTGGACGTCCCTGCCAGTGAAATTTAACTGTTTGAAAAAAAACTGCGTTTGCAATGCTTTCAGCATTTGGATCCACATACCTGTGTGTACAGGTATTTTCACACATGAAATCTGTCCTCTGTCCCTCTCAGAGCCAGTTAACAACTGATCACTCAGAAGCCTGTGTGCAGCTTAAAGTATCCAAATACGGGCCAGACATTGGAAAACTCAGCAAGGAAAAGCAAGGGCAAGGATCACACTAAACTGATAAAATCTGCATTTTAATTTAATTTTAAATTAAGCTTCTTAAACATTTTAAAAACCTTATTTACTTTACATACAACAACAGTTTAGTTATATAACACAGACCTATAGAAAGACCTTCTAAAAACCTTCAAATGTATTACTGGCATACAAAACCTTAAATTACAGTGAATAAATGAAGACTTGGCACACCACTTCTGAAAGGTTGCTGACCCCTGAGGTAGATCACTTTTTCTTATTAGGTTAATACAAGTTTTCATTAATGTCAATAAACCACTAGGTTTGGTAGACAGTCAAACCTAGTGTTAGTAGGCTTCCTAAAGCACTTAACATTGATAATGAAGTAATAAAGCCATATTTCACTATCATTTTTCAAGTTAAGATGTATGATTTAATAGGAGTAAAAAATACTTACATGTGGAAGGAGATGTAAAAAAGCATCTCCGCTGAGAGTCCCAACAGCCAGTGACACAAGGAAACTTAGAAGAAACTTGAAAAATACACGATTCATCAGAGGTATCAATATAACACCCAATAGAGAAAGAAAACTGATGATGGAGATTGATATAAAACCACCAATCCAAGCTGGTAAGAGAAATATAAAATATATCAGATGATGCTTGCTTTCTTCAAAACACTGATTTAGATGTTAATAACTAAGAAAATCCCCAGGATAAGGGTGTCTAGAAAGAACTCTTTGTACAGCACATAGAAAAGTCAAGTATCTAAGAAAAAAATAATAGTTTAGAATCTAAATATTTATATTAGCTATAAAAAAAGCAAATTTCAAATTTGAATGATTGTTGGTAAGATTTATTCTAAATTTAAAAAGAAATTAAAACCTACCTATTTGCAAAGAATTGCTTTTTGAAGGGCTTTCAGCCTTTTCACTAGCTGCATGCATTATGCAGAATTTGCCATCAATCTGGTTAATAATTGCTGGACAAAGATAGCTGAATTCTGTAGCAGTCAACAATACTTGTGTGCTTATTCCATGAGACGTCATCAGTTTTGATACATTCAAGCACTGCAGAAAGAAAAAACATGTTTAAGATTAATAAGAACAGAAGTACTATCACATCCTAGAAAAACTGCAAGAGCAGTCCAATACCAGTTCAAAATACAGCAGCACCTCCCAAAAGTAGTGAAATCAATTTTAGCCAAGGTTGGTAACAAGGTGACTTCAGCTAAATAAACGTTTGCAAGTTTTATTCTGAAATAAGTGTCAATGCACAAGCACCAAAATAATTAAACCTATCAGTTCACACCTTTTGTTGTTTCCGTTCAAATTTGTGCATAGATGGAAGCAGCCTCTATTCGCTACACTCTAACCAAGACGACAGCCACCATTGAAGACTTTGAAATCCAATCTCCCTCAAGGTTCTAGCCTTTCTTGTGTCTACAATACATGTTGCACACAGCCTGAGGGAGGTGGACAATGCATAGCAGTACGGGCGAGGGATGTGCTGGCCGCGGCTTCCCGCCACCCCCATTGGCCCGGGAGGGCGAACCGCGGCCAGTGGGGGCCGCGATCAGCCGAACCTACCTCATTAGCAGGTAAATAAACTGGCCTGGCCCGCCAAGGTGCTTACCCTGGCGAGCCGCGTGCCAAACGTTGCCGACCCCTGGGCTAGCCTCAGCCTCTGGACTGGATGCATGAGCTGTCTCATTCTTAACTGAAGGAAGACAGAAGTCATGCTGGGGGAAGAAGTCATTCTTCTGAGAGGCTCACAAATCTTTTCAATCACACCATTTCTATCGAAAGCCATGTTCTGAAACACGTTTCTTCCTGCAACTATCTTTGTACTGCACTACTTGCAGTCTTTATAAAAGTCTAGTAATTCCTGTTTAGTAGGGCTGCCAGCTTTGTTTCTCCTCTGCTTGTGAAGAATGCAATATGCCTGAATACTGAATTCAGAACCTGCGTTTACGTGCACACATACACACCCTGAATTATTTAGCTTAGCTACCTCCAGTGGGGTAAATAGACTTTAAAGAGGCCCTGCTGATTTTTAAGGCCCTTAATGGTGAAGGATTTGGCTGTAGGAAAAGCTCTCATTACAGTGGTTTTATTTAGTGACACCAGCCAGCAGATCCATGAGCATTCCTTTCCCCTTTTAAAAAAGCAAGAGAAAAGACATTTTATTTTAATTTCAGTTTGTCTCTACAAAACCTCCCCAAACTCTTAAGAAAAGAGGTAGAATCAAGCACTCACTAAAAAAATAAAAAAGTATGTTTGTGATTGGGTTTTAATAATCTGTGCAACAGTTCCAGTGGAAGGTAGTAGTGGGGTGAATATTTACATACTACTTTAATAAAAACCAGATACTTCAAAATTAATTGGACCTATAATCAAAAACAGAAGTCTTCTTTCTAAGGGAAAAAAGCCTTACATTTTACATAAGAAGACAATGAATGACAACTACCATGTCCTTACTAAGGGCAAGTTTACACTACAGTGCTACATTGGTACCGATGCAGCTGTGCCACTGTAGCGCGTCTGGTGTAGACGCACTCTCCCATCAGCATAGTTACTCCACTTTAGCGAGAAGCAGAAGCTACGTCAGCGGGAGATGTAGTGCCAGTGTGGACAGCGCACAACTTGTGTCACTGGGGGGGGGGGGGGTGCAGAGGAGGAGAAGAGGGCTTTTTCACACCCCTGAGCAACGTAAGTTATATCGACTTAGGTAATGTAGACCTGCCCTAAGAAGCAGGAGAAGTTAGGATAGGAAGAAACTTAGTCTGCATTGAAATGCATGGGAAAAGCATTAAAGACACTGAAGGTTTTCTGTTTTGTTAAGTTTCATTACACTTAAGGCTTCCAACTAAATTTTATTTTATTGTCAGAATGGTTTCAGGAATAACTCAGTGCCTGTATGTCCCTTCTAGGCTTCAAGCCCCTCCTAGACCTCATAATTCCCTCAGATCATCTGCTTGTCTTGACCTCAGGTCCATCCCACCTAAACTTCACTGTCTCAAAACCAAGCTCCAACTCGAAAATACATGGTAGCAGCAAGGAAGTGGAAGTGAAATGAGAGGAGGATCATTTTTCAGGGACAAAGATGCAAGTATCTACAACAGCTCTAATTACAGAAGTAAAGAATGCTTAGACAGCAGCTGTCACCAGAGAATGAGAATGTTTTACAAAGGTGATTATTTTCCCCATTTTAAAAGGGAAAAGTTAGGTACAGCAAAACTTATTTGCCTGATCACAGAGCAGTAAGCCACTTGCAGAGTGGTGAACAGACTTTAGGGCTCCCAACCTCTAGAATACACGTTAATACTAGATTACATTTACCCAAAGATGATTAGTAAATATACATAATGAAACTTGCATAAAAACCATATTTAAGTTCCAAGGCCTCTCATTGATTTCTACATAGGATGAATTACTTTCTGTCCTAGCCTTTTATTTCCAGCACAAAAATGTAAGCCTACCTGGAATAAGTTCAGCAACATGTATGGTTATAGAAATGTTAAACTTTCAAAAAGTATTAAGTATTTGTTTTTAATTTTTTTTTTTTAAACTTATCTACTCTTTTCTACACCATAAGAAAACTTAATTGTTTTCCTATAACAAGCATCAAAATCTTACACATACTTGTGTCAGAAGTTAACTAGTCTTAAAATGTTCTCTTAAAGAGAGAAACCAGAAGGAAAAAAATAAAAAAATCAAATATTACAACCCAGTGTACAAACCAGAATGCACAACTATCCTCTTGTACCTGGGCACAACATGGATAATAATGTAAATTCCTACTGGAGTGTAAAATTATTACATAGCAAAATTATGTCTGTGTATATTTCAGATTTTACACACACACACACACACACACACACACACACACACACACACACACA
>NW_020664964.1:1095057-1102664 GCF_002925995.2 Terrapene triunguis | reverse complement strand
CACACACACACACACACACACACACACACACACACACACACACACACCCCAAAGCTAGCATCAAGATTCCTAAAAGTTAAATGAATGTCTCTGGAAGACAAACCATGCTAACACACTTCTAATGGGCATATGCCCCCAAGAAGAGTACAGAACACTAGTCTCACCTCTTGTGTATTTTGGTTTTTAAATTTAGAATACATGTAACTTCCTCTTTCAGATTCCCTTAGGGAAAGAAGTGATTCATTAGCTTTTCCATTAACAAGTAAACTCACACTGCTGCTTTCTGTAACATTCATGGCACTGGGGCTGGTTAGACTTGTATGAACAACAGGCTTCACTTCTCTGATTTCTGAATTCTGTAATACAGGATTGCCATCTGTAGCAGTGATGTTGCTAGATGCAGTTATTCCCATAACAGTGTTTTTGTTGCTTATCAAGTTCTGCTTGTGCTCAGCATTTTCTACTCTTTGTAATTCCTTTGCCTGACCATTACTAGGATCTTTATTTACACCACCAGATTCATGATTTGAGCAATCTGTTCTCTCAAAGTTTTTGCTTAGCATAACATGGTTATGATGAAGATGGTGATCATGATCGTGGCGAACAGTGATCCTTTTCACTTTATCTATTCCTAGGTTTTGCAGCAACTTTCTAAATCCTTCAATAGTCAAAGTACTGTTCTCCCCATAGCGATGGAAAAGTTCCTGAAGGTGCTGCTTCTGCATAAGTGTTGCCAATTCAGTGTTGATACCAGCTGCCTTATCTAGAATGAATGTCTCAGAGGTCTGTGCAATAGTAGCCAGCTCTACTTCATGACGGTGACTTTCGCAGAACAATATGGAAAATGACAAAAGAAAGGCCATCAGCAGCTCATTCTCCATTGCAGCTTCCTGTAAAAAAGGAATGACAAAAAAAAAGTTGAGACAGCACATATGTGCTGTAGTGCAACTCATTGGCTAATGTAGCTGAACTGAATTATTATCAGAAAAGGTGCCATAGCAAGAGGAGTATTTTTAAGTTTGTGCTTGGACAGATCCATCAGTTGAAACCTGGCTTATATTGGTTTAGCTTGTTGGTAAATTTACAAGAGGCAAGCTAAACCAACATAAACTAGTGAGAGAGAATCATCACGCAAAAGTTCAACTAGTTTAACAAAATTGGTTTAAAGTTAAATTGGTGCAACTTGTGTTTAGAACAGCCCTGTAAGATAGCATTTGACCAAACTCAGCATTGCAGTAGGGGGGAACTGTGCTGCTGAAGATTTTAGATCAGTGGTTTTCAACCTTTTCTTCTGGCGACCCAGTTGAAGAAAATTGTTGATGCCTGCGACCCAATGGAGCTGGGGATGAGGGGCTCAGGGCTGGGGGGGAGGCCATGAATGAGGGGTGTGGGAGGGGGCTCTGGGCTGGGGTAGGGGCTTGGGGTGTGGGAGGGGCTCAGGTCTGGGGGTGCAGGCTCTGGGGTGGGGCCAGAGATGAGGGGTTTAGGGTGCAGAAAGGGGCTCTGGGTTTGGGGGGGAGGGGCTGGGGATTGGGGTGCAGGCTTACCTCAGATGGCTCCTGGTCAGCGGCACAGCAGGGGTGCAGAGGCAGGCTTCCTGCCTGTCCTGGCACCACGGACCATGCTGTGCCCCGGAAGCGGCCAGCAGCAGGTCCGGCTCCTAGGCAGAGGTGCACAAGCGGCTCTGCGCAACTGTTGCCTGCAGGCACCGCCCCCTCCCCCCAGCTCCCATTGGCCAGGCCAATGCGATTGCGGAGCCGGTGCTGGGGCAGCGCGCGGGGCCTCCCCCCGCCTAGGAGCCAGACCTGCTGCTGGCCACTTCTGGGGCACAGCATGGTGTCGGAACAGGTAGGGACTAGACTGCCTTAGCCGGGCAGCACCACCGACAGGACTTTTAACGGCCCGGTTGGCGGTGCTGACTAGAGCAGCGGTGTCCCAGTCCCTTCCATTTCGCAACCCAGTTCTGGGTCACAACCCATGGTTTGAAAACCACTGTATTAGAGCAATGTAAAAGCAAGATCCTGAACTCCTCATCATTAAGACGTCATGACATACCTAATAAGAGTTAGAGTGTGAATTCATTTTCTACATAAATTAAGACTTATTCCTACAGTTGGCCTAACTTATACCTGTAGTTTCATTTTGATATAATAATCTCCGTTTTTTGTAAATGGTTGTGTAGTATTGCTGTGAGCTATTAAACATTACCACATTTCACTTCAAAGGTGCAGATAGAGATAAAATGATATAGAAACTATATACAAATGTAAGTTTGAAAGTGCCTTTGAGCCTTTGACCAAAAAGTTGCTATAAACATTTGTAATGTTTTATGCAAAAGGGAACATTTAATTGTCAAATGCAGTATTTATATGCTGCCTAACATTTTAAATCAGTATTATGTTGCAGCAAAGACTACACATTTTTGAAGCCTGCTATTGCAAATAATTACACCTAAATGTACAGTTACTCCTGTGCTGATTCCCACTAACTATAATGAAATGCCATAAGGTAGGAACCACAGATTCAGGCCCTTGAACTCGGATTCTGCAAACACTTAAGCTTGTGCTTAATTTTACACATCATGGGACTGCTCAGATGCTTTATTTGAAGCCTGTGCAGGAGCATTTGCAGTATTAGAATCTTAGTTTAAACATAGACAAAGTGTTTACTTCATATTGTGGAGAAGTTGCCCCATATGCTCCATAGACACTGAACACAAAATACTCAATTAAGTTTCCCATTGAACATGGACAACAGTACCTTAAAACAGTTAAGATTTGTACTTCAAAATTAGTGTCCATTTCTTATCAATCTAATGCAACTTTCCTCCAATTATCTCCAATGCCCCGGACCAATCCCCTACTGCATCTGGTCCATTTCGAATATTAAACAAATTGCAAAGAGCTGAAGCCAGCCCTAGAAAGCTGTGTGATTAAGACGACACATTAATTGCACACATGACAAAGAACAGCGCCGGGGCTTGCGGCCTATCACTGAGTGAGTACGCTAAGGCAGTGCGAAGGCAGATCTGGCCCCGGGCTCGGCGAGTAGCTCAGGGGCGGCTCGGAGAACACTGCAGCTCTCTGGACAGCGCGAGTGGGCGGGGCCGAGACCCCCACGCGGGCAGCCGGGGGAGCTGGGGGCCGGGGCACGTCCCCAGGCAGAGAGCGGCCTCTGGGGGGCTTCGCCGCGCCGGCGGGGGGAGAATGCGCCCCGCTCAGACATCGTCCGCCCGCCCGCATGCGGGGAGCGGTTGGGGCTCGGGGCCGAGGCTCGCGGGCCGGCCGCAGGGGGAGCCGAAGAAGCCCGGCACAGGCGCACCAGCCCCACCAGCCCACGTGGCCTCCCCGGGGAGTCAGGGCCACGCAGGCCCGGCCCGGTCCCGCCTCCCCTCACACCGCTCCGGCGGGGACGATTCACCTCGTCCTGCAGCGGCCCGTCCCCCAGCAAGGGCCCCACGGCCCGTCCCTCAGCGCGGCCCCGTCACTCTTTCCTCTTCCGGCTTCGTTCACAATCACAGCGGGACCGATGGAGTCCAGACCTGGCCGGCCGGCCAGCCAATCAGGATGTAGTGGAATGTCACAGGTTGACTCCGAGCCAATGGGCACAGGAGCCGCGAGCCCAGTCCCCTAGCGGCGAACACAGGCCACGCGCCAGGTTGGGCGGCAGTTGAGTGAGCGGTTCAGGTTACGCGTACGCGCTGCCCTGTCTCGTTCCCCCTGGTGCCCGCGCGCCGCGTCGGGTCTGTTCCCTGGCGCCGGGTTCGGCTGCTCGCGCGTCCCCCTCGGCAGCCGTAGGCGGGGGCAGGGCCGGAGACCCCCTGGGCGGCGGTTACTGCCCGGGCGACCCCGCGGAAGGCGGAACGGCCCCAGCGCGACTGGGCTGGGCCTGAAGGGCTGCCCTGTTACGTGCCGCGCTCCGGCGGGGCCGCTCGCCCCAGAGTCCGGGCGGGCTCGGAGGAGAAACCTGCCTGGGCGCGTGTCCGCTCGCTGGGGAGCTCCGCTCGCCGCCCGCCTGGCGAGACGCAGAGCCGGGCGCTGGGGACCAGCTGGCGGCTGCCTTGCTGCTGCTAGGGCGCCGGGGAAGGCGAGGCGCGGAGGCAGGGGCGTTATAAGGCGCGGGGCGACTCGCGGTGCCGTGGGAGCGGCCGGCGCGTGGGAGTAACCGGCGCCTGTTGATCTCACCCTCCCGGCAGCCAAAAGACCGGAGGGGGGAAGCCAAGTCCCGCCTCGGCGGCCCGCCAGCGCCGCAGTCCAGGCCTTGCGGTCCCCAGAGCCGTGGGATGCAGCTCCGCTCTGCTGGTGGGCTGGTCCCTGCGCTGGAGGCTAGCTGCGGTGTCGCTCAGGTCCCAGTTCTACATTTGCCTTTGTAACCTGCGGGTTGGACTGTGTTCAATTTAGGGTGACCTGATGTCCCGATTTCATAGGGACAGACCCGGTATTTGGGGCTTTTTCCTATATAGGCTCCTATTACCCCCTACTCCCTGTCCCGATTTTTCACACTTGCTGTCTGGTCACCCTAGTTCAATTCAAGCTGAAGTTGTGCTTTCCCCAGTTTAGATCCACATCTCCCTGAGACAGAACCAACTCAGCAAAGCCTGACTTCAATATTGTGATGTCTGCACAGCCTGTGTGGGGCATCTCAAGTGGGCTTGGAAGAGTTCCCCCTCCCCTCCGAGCCCTAGTCATGTTGTTTTTAAAACGTGTCTGTAATTTATTTTCTAGAATTTATTCTGATTGTTAGCTGATTATAACTAATACAGGTTGACCTAGCCACATCCATTGTGTTTTCTTTAGTTGTCTGTGCTGAGGAGAGGTTCCTTTTAATATTTTTGGGAGGGTGGGATGGTGGGGGGCAGGGGGAGATATTTGAGTGTATAGGGTGAGGGTTTTTGAGAAATAGCTTATAAATAATGTAACAGTTCAGGGCACCTGCACCTGTATTCTCTCTGATCTTTCGAGGGCACCCAGTCTAGGCTCCTGGACCCTCAACCATCTCCTCACCTAGGCAGAGACCGGCATCTCTCTCCCTCCTGACTAGGTTTTTTCCCCAGGCTGCACAATGCCCTGCCTACACTATGATATCACCAGCAAGCCAGACTGCCTGAACAAGTCAGCATCTGTGCTTTGCTCTCTCTTCAAAAGCTATTAATGTAATTGTTAGCAGTTACGAGTTACCACACATTTCTGCTAAGAAAGCACATTTTTCTTAAGGTGAAAGCATTACAGAGAAAACAACAAAAAATCTACCATCATGCTAATAAGCTTAGCAGAGATCACCTGCCCATTTCCAACAAAGGCTGTGGTAGAGGAGTTAGTCCTTCAAACCACCTTGGAGTTTTTCTGTGCTTACAAATTCATAACAGCCTCAGCTCAGAATAAGCATACTGACAGCAGATCAGCCTGTTTCTTTATAAAGCTTTTGGGCCTTTGATCTTAAGATTCTGGGAACAGGTAATTAGTAGACAATGGTCCCTTCCTCAGGGCATAGCTTCAAAAGTCTGGTGTTTGTGCATAACTGGCAAAAGATATTTGCACTAACCTTCCCATGGCTACTTCCCAGGAACTCCACATGCAATGTCCCAAATTACCATTCTTGTCTGCCACGTTTAATACAGTCTGTTGATCGTTAAAGTGCACAATAATACATAATATTTGCATTTAATACAATGGACTGCAAAGATACTTGAACTTAATTCAATAATGTTTTTCAAGTATATTGCAGGAAATTGCCGTATCTGTCACATTCCCCCCCCCCCCCAAAGACTTGAGTGTAACTAGTGTGCTTGAGCAGCATCCTGGTGAAACCTTGACTTATTTCCTGGATAGATTTATTTCCTGGGATGGTGTTTCTGACATGACCTTTATAATTTCACATTTCAGCTATTCAGATAAACATTCTGCTGGCAAGACAGGCTATATCCTTCAAAAAAATCTATAGAGTCATTTGATGTTTGACAAACATCCTGCATGATTTCTCTCCTTAGAACCTCTGAGCTCTTACATGCCCTTCTTAACCTTGTTCCCCCAAAATCTTTGGGTGTGAATTTGAGACCTGATCCTCAGATTCCCACATCCCATGCAGCTTTTAGGGAGTGTGTGTGGTGTCCCTTTGTCCCTCAAGGGGTCAGCTGCCCCAGAAGTAGCAATTCTTTGGACCAAAGGGAGTAAGGAAAAGCTTCCTCCATATGAAATGACTTTCAACCTTGCACTGCTTCTAATAACAGGGGGATTGGGCAAGACAGGTTTTTCAGACCTCCCCTACAGCCAAATTCATTTATCCCAACTCCCCAGAGGGTGGGGCCCAGGTACTCCAGTGACCTTACCTCAGCTTCTCTTGGGGGGAGGGAAGGAGTATTGATCTCTTACCTCACTGGTCTTTTGATCCCCACCTGTAGAGTCAAGGTGAGCAGAATTCATTCTCCCATCCAGCTTAGTTCTTTTACATTTTCACAGACCATCAGGCAGTTGGAGGCTGTGGGAAGAACTCCCTACTCCAGGGGTCTCAAAGTCCTGGCCCCCGGGCCATCTGCAGACCGAGAACCTCCCCAGTGCAGCCCACGGAAACTTTTTAAAAAGTTCTTTCATCCGGCCCTCATGGCTGCTGGCTGCGGGGGGAGGGGAGCTGGCAGGAGAGACCCATGCAGCCACCCTGCTGGCTCTGTCTGCTGCAGGCGCCGCCCCCTGCAGTTTCCATTGTCTGGGGGAGAGGGATAGAGATACCATCACTAGTTGCTGGGCAGAGTCAGCCATGGAGGCAGCATCACTAATTACCAGGCAGAGTCAGCCAGGGCGGCATGAGTGACATTATTGGCCCGCTGGGAGGATTTGAGGACTGGCACTGGCCCTAAGGTAAATTGAGTTTGAGACCCTTGCCCTACTCCTTCCTGCTGGTAGTTACCTTTGTCGTCTCTCAAGTGGCTAATATAAGAGCATAACGGCCATACTGGGTCAAACCAATGGTCCATCTAGCCCAGTATCCTGTCACTGAGAGTGGCAAGTACTAAAGTTTCAGGGGGAGGGTACAGGACAGATGGAGTGATCCACCTGTTTTCCCCTTCTGGCTTCTGGTAGTCAGGTTTAGGGTTGCCCCAAGCACAAAGTTAAGAGCCATTGATGGACCTATCTTCCATGAATTTATCCAGTGCTATTTTGAACCCAGTTATACTTTTGGCCAACACATCTCCTGGCAAAGAGTTCCACAGGTTAATTGTGCATTGTGTGGAAAAATAAATCCTCTTGTTTGTATTAAAACTGCTGCCTGTTAATTTCATAGGGTGACCCCTCTTTTTTGTATTGTGGGAAAGGGAAATAACACTTTTCCCACAACATTCATTATTTTATAGACCTCTATTGTATCACCCTTTAATCATCTCTTTTCTAAGCTGAACAACCTTAATCTTTTTAGTCTCTTCTTGTATGGAAGCCGTTCCATACCATTGATCATCTTTGTTGCCCTTCTCTGAACCTTTTCCAGTTCCACTGTATCCTTTTTGAGATGGGGTGACTAGAACTACACTCAGTATTCAGGATGTGGATGCACCATAGCTTTATATAGTGGCAGTATATTTTCTTATTATTTTCTATCCCTTTCCTGATAGTTCCTAA
>NW_020664964.1:1054219-1075057 GCF_002925995.2 Terrapene triunguis | reverse complement strand
ACATTTCTGTTTAGCCAAAGTGAGCAGAGATGCCTCGTACTTGTGTGAACAGTGCAGATAACTTCTGCTATGTTTGTGGTGAAGTGACTTTTGCATCACAAAAGCGCAGTATAACCACTATGATTAAGAAAGCCTATCACCTTTATTTTGGCTGCAAAATTGGAGATCAGGACAAGAGGTGGACCCCACACATATGCTGCAACACTTGTGCAACAAATCTTGGCCAGTGGTTGAACAGGAAAAGGAAATCTATGCCTTTTGCAGTGCCAATGATTTGGAGAGAGCCAACAGATCATACCAGCAATTGTTATTTCTGCATGGTGCCTCCAGTTGGGAAAGGTGTGTCAAAGAAGAAAAAGTGGACTGTGCATTATCCAAACATTCCATCAGGTATACGCCCAATACCCCACGGAGAAGGACTGCCGGTTCCTGATGCACCAGAACCATTCTCACTTGAGTCAGACGAGGAAGAGGATGAAACTTCTGGTCCTGAACCATCAATGTCACAGGACCCACATTTTCTCCCATCCTCCTCCTCTGAACCACACCTCATAACACAAGGTGAACTGAATGACCTTGTCAGGGATTTGGAACTACCCAAGAGTAAGGGAGAGCTGTTGGGCTCCAGACTACAGCAGTGGAATCTCCTGGCAGGTGATGTTAGGGTTTCCATGTTCCGTGACCGTCAAAAGGATCTTGTCCCATTCTTCTTCATGGAAGGTGATCTTGTAGCCTGCAACAACATCGATGGCGTGATGGCAGCCCTCAACATCGTTCACGATCCAGAGCCCATCAATACTTGCAGACTATTGCTGGACAGTGACAAGAGATGCTCCATTTAATGAATACAAGAGACAAGCCAAGAAGCGCCGAGTAGACACTGAATAGGACTAAACTATGTACATAATACTTTTTTGCCTTTTGTTTCATAATAAATTTTATTTATATAACCCTTTTGCTGATTTTTAAAGTGTTACATAAACAGGACAGGTGAAATATTATCATGTAAAGCAACCATAAACACATGAAAAGACCTAGGTTTTTAATTTATGATTAAAACTCTACTATCTACACAGTATACATAGACATAAAATGTAAAAACGTAAATATCTTAGAAACAGTAGCCAATCAGTTGTTTTAATCGTCATATTTGAATTCAGCACATCAAAATACATAATAAATAGCACATTCTATCTCTGAAGCAGACGACTTCTCAAAAATTGTAGATCAGTGTAATCAGACATGACAGAGAAATAACAAGTGGAGGAGGAGTCTGTATATTTACAAAGGAAGGTCTTAGTTACGTTGACATAGTTGTTCAGAATTTAAGTTTTGAGCATAATGCTGTTTATATTCCTCTGCAGAATAATAGCACCTTTATGTGAATCTATCATGTTTACAACCCATATAAAAAAACTAGACAATCAAGAATTGGAAGAGTTAGTTAAGGGTGTCAAAGGCCTGTATATTATTTGTGGAGACCTTAATAGCCATAATAAGTTATAGTGAAGCAGGAAAACTGATTATAATGGCAAATGCCAGGAACAATTCATTGACATGCACAACTTGGTATTGTTCAGTACTGGAATGCCTACTAGGTTTAATTTAGTAGATGGAACCTTTTCATGTTTAGATCTGGAAATTGCAACAAGCAATACTTCAAGTAAATGCAGTTGGGAAATCTATAAAGAAGATGGAATGCGAAGTAATCACTTCCCTATGCTAATTACATATCGAGGCCAAGGTAATGTTGAAAACACTGAAGGAATTCCTACCCTGAGCCTTAGCAAAGCAAATTGGAAACTCTTTAAGAGTAAGCATGCTTAGTATCTAAGTGTCAATTCTATAAGTGATAAACTAGAGGAATTTCATGATAATATAATAAAGGGAGTTGTAGCAGCAATTCAAGACATTGAATTGCCACAAACTCAGAAATCCCATTCCTTGGTGGAATGAAAATTGTAAAGCAGTAGTTAGAGAAAGGCAATAAGGCATACAAACAAGCAAAAAGTATAATGAATAGCAAGGACTTAATGACCTATAAAAGATATAAAGCAGTGGCACAAAGAATTATTAAAAAGACAGAGACAGTATTGTGGGAAAAGGAACAAAGATTACAAGGATTCAGATATATAAACAAATTAAGAGAATGAATGGGATACAGAGTAAAAATAAATTTGTACCTGGTCTTATAGTAAATGATTAAGTTGAAAGTTCTAACTTAGGAAAAGTGAACATTTTAGCAAAAGAGTTCCAAAAAGCTAGTAGTGATATAATTCAAAGTAAAGAGTTTTACGAACAAACAAATATTTGCTGAAGAAAATGTTGAGCTCTTGCATGGCTGGGTAGAATATAAAGATGATGTACTGGATGAAAACTTCAGCATACATGATCTCAAAGCTAAAGACAAAAATAAAAATACTGCCTCAGGTAAAAATAGTATATGTAATCCAATGCTTAAGCACCTACTGGAAGGGACTGTGAGTTTTATTGGAATAATATATGGGGAAAAGAAATACTACTGGCAAAATGGAAGCAAGCAGTGGTTATATCTGTAGGAGAAGCTGGCACATTATGCACAAGACCTGATGCATATAGACTTATTGTCCTCACATTGTGCATGGGCAAAATTATGGAAAGAATGACAAATGAGATTGTGAGGCTGGCTGACCAGGTCATGCAAGAGTGTATTCAGTTCAATTCGCTTGTGTATTAGATGAAAGCGATTGTAAATGTATAAGTGTTTTGGGTGTTTAAACTTCATAAAACTAATCAGATGTTACATGTGTTTTCACTTATCTGTTCCTGTCATAATGTAATAGCAAACATTTACATGGTAAATACCCTTGTAACCAAATAACTCATCAGACATCAAAGAAATCTTGTGAAATGCTAATGAAGGATGTAGGATTTTCTGTTAAAGCCCTTAATTTCAAAGCAATTGGCCATTAGGTGATGGTTGGAGGTAAAAAGGCTAAGTGTATTTCTCATGCATGGTCTTCAAAGGAAAAGCCCATGTGGGTGGAGACATGTCAAGTTGCTTTCTGTGTGAAGATACTATAAATATGGATTCAAAGAAAGATCCTGTATCTCTGGGCTGTTTGGATTCTAGCAGGGCAGAACAACTGAACAAGAAGATGGATAGATCTGAAAGAATTTTGGGAAACTGGCAGTTTATTATTTCACTGCCACCATTTGGAATTATAAAATGTGATTCACCTGTTATTATATTTCACCTGCTTTAACCTCTCAATAACTCTCATTCCTTTTTCTTAGCTAATAAACCTTTAGTTAGTTTACTACAGAACTGCTGCCAGTGTTATCTTTGGTGTAAGATCCAGAGTACCAATTGATCTGGGGTAAGTGACTTGTCCTTTGGGACCGGGAGAAATCTGATGTTGTGTGATTTTAAGTTTAAATAACCCTTTATCACAAAGTTCAGTTTGTCTGGGGGGGTAAGATAGAGTGGAGAGGCTAAGGGGACTGTCTCTGACTCCAGGGTAAGACTGGTATAGTGATCCAGGAGTTCACATTTGTTACAGGCCTGATGAAATATAATTATAGAACAAGGCACTAGTTTGGGGTGTCTGCCCTTGTTTCTGACAGTTTTCCCTGAGGTAGGCACTCACAGTTGTGAGCTACTCCAGATAGCGTGACAGAGATTAATAGCATACTTGGAAAAAATAAAATTATAAACTGTACACAGTGATTTCAGGAAAGGAAGATGCACAGTTGATCATATTGTAAGATTAGAAACAAATACAAAAAACCATGAGGAACAGAGTTTGATAGCTGTCTTTTTGGACATTTAAAAAAGCATATGCCATGCTATGGAGGGAAGGCTTGCTGTATAAACTAGCCACAATTGGAATAAGAGGAAGAATGTTCTGATGGATAAGAGACTTTTTAAGTGATAGAACCATATGAGATAGGGTAGGGCGGCTTGGTCAAATATTTATAAACTTATTAATCAGGGGCGGTTCCAGGCACCAGCGCAGCAAGCGCGTGCCTGGGGCAGCAAGCCGCGGGGGGCGGCCTGCCGGTCGCTGTGAGGGCGGCAGGCAGGCGGCTTTCGGCAGCATCCCTGCAGGAGGTCCGCCAGTCCCGTGGCTTCGGCAGCAATTCGGCGGCGGGGACGCCGATGGTGCGGCACCGTCTGACCTCCCGCAGGCATGCTGCCGAATCCGCGTGGCCAGCGGACCGCCCACAGGCACGCCGCCGAAAGCCGCCTGCCTGCCATGCTTGGGGCGGCAAAAAACATAGAGCAGCTCCTGTTATTAATGGCACTCCACAGGGGAGTGTTATCAGCCCAATCCTGTTAACATTATGATTACTGACCTCCTGGTGCATATACAGGCAGATATTACTCTAGATATTACTCTATTTGTGGATGTGACATTCCCCACGGTACAGTCTGGACAGTTGAACAGCTGTGGCCCCTCAATTCTCAAACTGGGGTGCCTTTTACACTCTTTTGCTGTGAGAGTAGCCACTCCTGGCCTGTTCACACACAGCCTCTAGCATGCAAAATCACTCCCAGTTGAATTATATGAATGCTTATAGCCAGCCACTCCTGAATTTTATTGCAGCGATACCAGCAAATTCCCAGTCCAAGACTTGTCCCCATAAATGTGCATCTTGTACTGCCCAGCCCTTTCCTTCTGTGCAGTACAAGCTCATAGAAATTCCATTGTTTCATTAATAAAAAATTATATGCACAAACCTTGTTATCTCAAATGGAGGTTCCAGACACTTCAGTTCAAACACACACTGGTTTAGATAAAACAAATTTATTAAATACAGAAAGGTAGATTTTTTTAAAGTGATTACAAGCAATGGGGCATAAAAGTCAGAATTCGTTACAAAGAAATACAAGGTAAAATGCAAACTAAGACCTAACTTAACAAACTAAATGAATCCAAAACAAAAGTTTTTCTCACCATATGCTTTTACTGGCTGAACTCCTTCAATCAGGACCACTCCCCAAGTTCACTGATGCTTCCTTTGTCTTTCAAATGTTGTTGATGTCATGACTAGAGATGAGGGGAGAGGTGATTTGTGTCCTCTGTTCCTCATTTTTTGTATCTGTTCCTTTTCTTTGAGAATTATCTCCAGCTGGGATTCAGGCAACAGTCAGTCTCCTTACACAGAACCCCTCCCCCCAGCTGTTCCATTGCCAAAATGTAAATTTCTCCCCCTCAATCTTCTTCCTGCTAAAGAATGGCTGCTCAGCCCGGTAATAGTCCACTTGATTATTGGCTGAGGTGCTGGCTAATCTTTGGCTCTGGGGAGCTGGTCTGGGCTGCTTTTCTAAACTTGGAGCATGTCTAAGAAATATCATACAGTAAAAATCTTATAATTTTACAAACAATGTTCCTACATACATTTTACCAGGACAATAATGTTCAGTAGATTATATGTTTTCATGTGATACCTCACCCGGCATACTTTGTACAAAGTTTATCAGAGTCTTGTAAAAGTGATGAAAATAAGGGCACAAGTCTGTCACAGTGGATGACTGTGCTATATGGGCCAAACGTAGAAGAAGTTATTCTCACCTGGGAGAATAACATGAGGGGGAAAGGAGTCCAGGAGAGCTGGCTGTATTTTAAAAAATCCTTATTGAGGTTGCAGGAACAAACCATCCCGATGTGTAGAAAGAATAGTAAATATGGCAGGTGACCAGCTTGGCTTAACAGTGAAATCCTTGCTGATCTTAAACACAAAAAGGACACTTACAAGAAGTGGAAGATTGGACAAATGACCAAGGAGGAGTATAAAAATATTGCTCAGGCATGCAGGAGTGAAATCAGGAAGGCCAAATCACACTTAGAGTTGCAGCTAGCAAGAGATGTTAAGAGAAACAAGAAGGGTTTCTTCGGGTATGTTAGCAACAAGAAGAAAGTCAAGGAAAGTGTGGGCCCCTTACTGAATGAGGGAGGCAACTTAGTGACAGAGGATGTGGAAAAAGCTAATGTACTCAATCCTTTTTTGCCTCTGTCTTCACAAACAAGGTCAGCTCCCAGACTACTGCACTGGGCAGCACAGCATGGGGAGGAGGTGACCAGCCCTCTGTGGAGAAAGAAGTGGTTCGGGACTATTTAGAAAAGCTGGACGAACACAAGTCCATGGGGCTGGATGTGCTGCATCCGAGGGTGCTAAAGGAGTTGGCGGATGTGATTGCAGAGCCATTGACCATTATCTTTGAAAACTCATGGCAATTGGGGGAGGTCCTGGATTACTGGAAAAAGGCTAATGTAGTGCCCAGCTTTAAAAAAGGGAAGAAGGAGGATCCGGGGACTTACAGGCCAGTCAGCCTCACCTCAGTCCCTGGAAAAATCATGGAGCAGGTCCTCAAGGAAGCAATTCTGAAGCACTTAGAGGAGAGGAAAGTGATCAGGAAAAGTCAGCATGGATTCACCAAGGGCAAGTCATGCCTGACTAACCTAATTGCCTTCTATGACGAGATAACTGGCACTGTGGATGAGGGGAAAGCAGTGGACGTGTTATTCCTTGACTTTAGCAAAGCTTTTGATACGGTCTCCCACAGAATTCTTGCCGGCAAGTTAAAGAAGTATGGGCTGGATGAATGGACTATAAGGTGGATAGAAAGCTGACTAGATTGTCGGGCTCACCGGGTAGTGATCAATGGCTCCATGTCTAGTTGGCAGCCGGTATCAATTGGAGTGCCCCAAGGGTCGGTCTTGGGGCCGGTTTTGTTCAATATCTTCATCAATGATCTGGAGGATGGCATGGACTGCACCCTCAGCAAGTTTGCAGATGACTCTAAGCTGGGAGGAATGGTAGATATGCTGGAGGGTAGGGATAGGATACAGAGGGACCTAGACAAATTAGAGGATTGGGCCAAAAGAAATCTGATGAGGTTCAACAAGGACAAATGCAGAGTCCTGCACTTAGGATGGAAGAATCCCATGCACTGCTACAGACTAGGGACCAAATGGCTAGGCAGCAGTTCTGCGGAAAAGGACCTAGGGGTTACAGTGGACGAGAAGCTGGATATGAGTCAATGGTGTGCCCTTGTTGCGAAGAAGGCTAATGACATTTTGGGCTGTATAAGTAGGGGCATTGCCAGCAGATCGAGGGACGTGATCATTCCCCTCTATTTGGCATTGGTGAGGCCTCATCTGGAGTACTGTGTTCAGTTTTGGGCCCCACACTACAAGAAGGATGTGGAAAAAGTGGAAAGAGTCCAGCGGAGGGCAACAAAAATGATTAGGGGGCTGGAGCACATGAGTTATGAGGAGAGGCTGAGAGAACTGGGATTGTTTAGTCTCCAGAAGAGAAGAATGAGGGGGGATTTGATAGCTGCTTTCAACTACCTGAAAGGGGGTTCCAAAGAGGATGGATGTAGACTGTTCTCAGTGGTAGCAGATGACAGAACAAGGAGTAATGGTCTTAAGTTGCAGTTGGGGAGGTTTAGGTTGGATATTAGGAAAAACTTTTTCACTAGGAGGGTGGTGAAGCACTGGAATGGGTTATCTAGGGAGGTGGTGGAATCTCCTTCCTTAGAGGTTTTAAGGTCAGGCTTGACAAAGCCCTGGCTGGGATGATTTAGTTGGGGATTGGTCCTGCTTTGAGCAGGGGGTTGGACTAGATGACCTCCTGAGGTCCCTTCCAACCCTGATATTCTATGATTCTATGAAGACTTAAGATAGCTGTGTAGAGAACCAATGAGACACTCAGGGAGATTTCAGAATGGATAGATACTTGGGGATTTAAGGTCTCTCTTGTAAAACAAAGGGAATGAACTTTACAAAAAGGAAGATTGGTGAAAATGGAACCCATATTTCTATACAGAAAAAATACAGGTAGTTCAAAATTTTACATCCTTTGTTCAATAACTAACTTGGAAGGGTCATATAGATAATATCAAAACTAAATAGAAAGATAGGATGAATCTGCTTAAACATATTGCTGGGAACAATTGGGGTGCAAATAAGAACATGTTGATGCTGTATAGGGCATTAATAGGATGAGTTATAGATTGTGGATCCTAAGCCTTTTATTCAGCTTCTAAATCATCACTAAAAAAAGTAGAGCCAATCCAAGTCCAAGCTCTGTGAATCGCACATGGTGCAAGTATTATGACTTCATTGTGTATGCTACAGGTAGCAATTAGAGAAATGTATATAAATTTAAGGATGAAATTATTAGATTTAACCTTTTGGGCAACAGTTAATGGAAATAGTGAAGATAAGAGTAATAAATGAATATATGAGGGCAGTTGGGAATTAAATAGACAAGAAGTAACAGCATCACAAACTCCCACATGCTAACGGGATCAAAAGTTGTGTAAAAGTCTTGGGTGAAAAGGAAGGTCCGGAAGAAATTAAAATCTGTAGTTATGGGAAATCAGACTATAGCTGGTCCTAGATTGCTTGTTGCTCTGCCCCACCCAGGGGAGTCAGAGCCCTGAAAGTGCTAATTCCCCCTTATTTTTGTTGGGCAGCCACACAGTAGTGAGGGGGCATAGCCCCCCACCGAGAGTGACAGGGTTGGACAACCATTGACTCTTACACCATAATAACAGCCACATGGGTAGGTATCCTGTTGGCACTGACCTGGATAAGGGATTGTAGTGAGGCGGTCTGGTTCCCCACCGCCCCGGAGGGGGATGAAGCCTCCCTGGACACCAAAGTGGGCGGAGCCAGCAAACCCTGCACCTGCCCCTCAGAGGTCAAGGCACAGGACAGGAAGTATAAAAGCCCAGAGCTCACTTGGAACTCAGCCACCGGAGAGACCAGACACCTGTGGTGTAGCTCTCAGTGGGGAGACCACAGCAATCAGCAGCCGAACCGAGGACTGGCCAGACCAGCCAATGCCTGATGCTAGCCCAAGCCCAGAGACGCTACCAAGCCTACCGCTCGCCCAGTACCCTGAGGAACTGCCAGGCCTACCATTTGCCAGTTACCCCGAGGAGCTGCCAAACCTACCGCTCGCCAGCTACCCCGAGGAGCCCATGGTGTGTGACCCCATGGAGGACGTTGTCCGGACCCAGGTACCTCTAGAGGGGGAGGTAGGAAGTAGCCCGGGGGCAGCCGACCCGAGTCTGGCTGCAACACTGTCAGAGCCAATGTCAGTGTGTTGCGGTCAGGATCCCCACTGACACCGCAGCGGGTCTTCTGCAGCTGCCAGGGCCCCGGGCTGGGACGCAGTGGAGTGGGTGGGCCTGCGTCCCCCCTGCCACCCACCGCGCGGGTGGCAGTCTCCCCCTCTCCCCGGCTGCTCAGAGCCAGGAGCCTGGGGTTTACTGTACTACCGTTTACTCAGCCCCTGCCTGAGGGCCTGAGCTACTAACTGTTTGTTGCCCTGCCCTGATCTAGGGCCGGGGCTTGTTACTATTGAACTGTTTGCTCAGCCCCTGCCAGAGGGCCGGAGCTGCTGACTGTTTGCTGCACAGTCAAGCTAATTCCCCGACACACCTGACCCAAGTAGCGAGGCGGTCTGGCTTCCCGCCGCCCCGGAGTGGGACAAGCCGACCGAATCTCCCTACAGGGATGTATGCCCAGCTATGACTAACAAATTTATTAGAGCATAAGCTTTCGTGGGCTACAGCCCACTTCTTCGGATGCATATAGAGTGAAACATATTGAGGAGATATATATACACACATACAGAGAGCATGAACAGGTGGGAGTTGTCTTACCAACTCTGAGAGGCCAATTAAGTAAGTGGAAAAAACTTTTGAAGTGATAATCAAGATAGCTCAGTACAGACAGTTTGATAAGAAGTGTGAGAATACTTACAAGGGGAGATAGATTCAATGTTTGTAATGACTCAGCCATTCCCAGTCCTTATTCAATCCTGAGTTGATCGTAACATAGTGGCTTTCTATGTCCAATGTGGAGGAGGATTTCAGATGTCATTTTATCTGAGAATCTTTACTATATATAGAAATTAAGTGATACATTTGCACAAAAAAGAGAATATTTAATCAACAATAAAGTAGGCTAAAGCTGTAATGTGTGTGGGATAATGATATGCTCATCTAAAAGACAGAGTAGAGCCTGTAGGGAAAAATGTATAGAATCAGTGGAAAACTTCATATTTTTATGAATTCCACTTTCATTTAAAGGTGATACTCCCGCTATCTCTACCCCCATAAGCTTCTTGACGCTTTTAAATAGCTACTGTGAATGCTCCTTCCGGCAGGTATGACAAGACCCTCAAATTACATATCTCAAAACACAAAAAAAGTGCCATGAAATCTGGAGCTATGTCCTTGTCAATAGTTCAAAATTTCCAAGACCGAAATCATCCAGTCTCATCACTGCAATTTATTGGAATTGATTGGGTACAAAGACATCATGGTTGGAACAATGGACTCAACATCTCCAAGAACTTTCCTGGATATTTATGCTGAACATATTGGGCAAAATTCTGCTCTAATTTTCACTGGTATAAACCTGAACTAACTCCACTGACTGCAATAAAATTACAATGTATTTATCTGTATAGCTGATGAAGGCTGTGGTTGGTAACTCAGAAAAACGTGAGCAATTGGATAGGCTATGGAAGGGTCCAGTGTTGTGATCTGGAACAGTTGTCCCTAAGAGAAAGCTCTGTACATAAAGGGTTTTGTAGGTCTGGGTCCAAGTCTTATTCACACTGAAAAAGATGTAATTGATGTGTATAAGTATTTGATGTTAGTCACATCTTAAACTCCAAGGGTGGGGTTCAGAAAAAATTACCAATGGCTTTGCTCTGAGTTACCAGTATTTCTGCACCTGAACACCTCCATTACTGGCAGTACCCATAGGTTTTCAAAATAGTTCGTCTCAAATCCAGAAAATAATTATCAGTAATATTGTTGTCCCATTTGGTGAGCAGTAGCAGATTTCTGGAACCTTGTAGGTCAAATTCCTGTTTGCAGCAGAAATAGGTGGCTGTGATGGGGTATACAAACCCCATATTGGCCAGGAAAACTGCTGTTGGCTCACCCCAATACGCCTGCAAGAGTTGTCAGACTTGGAGGGGGCATTAAAAAGGAGAGAGCCAGCTCAGACAAGGGGAGGCTCAGAGGAGAACAAATTTCTCATGTTAGTTTCCTGAAACAAGGTCTGGCTGGGGATAGAACTCAACCAGAGACTGCTAGATGTGAGAATCTATTTAAGGGAAGATAGGGCTGGGGCAGGACAACTGTGTTCCCTTTTTGATCTGGGGTATTGAATTTACTGTTCTCACTGGGATCTGCTTATAGTTTGAATGGGACCTACTTCAGTTGATTGGTGGACCCTGCTTACTGGAATTCATATGGTGATTTTTCATGAGCCCTGAAGTGACACTGTCACTGTGACACAGGGTATTTGTTTATTTACAAAATGTACATGAGTCCTGTTTCCTTGAACAGAGGTGGTAACAAATACACAAGCATCTGCTTCTTACAGGAATCTCAGGGGACCTCTGCCCCGTCCCCAGAACCAGCTGTCTTGTGCCCCTGTTTCATTCCATGGCCTCACTCCAATTTCACAAATTCTGTCCCTCTTTCTTCCTCAAATCCTGAGATTCCTGGATTTTACATGGAAAAGTGCTCAGCCAAGTTGTTCACCAACACCTAATGGTGCTTCCTTTTATATTGTTCTCTGCAGTGCAAAGGATCTTCTGGGAGAGTACTTTAATCCACACCATACCCTTGTAACCCTCCTGGCTGTCAGAGTTGGCAGCAACAAGGGCCGGGTTCTGTATCTAGGGGTTCCGTTTCAATAACACAATGCAAAACCGGCTCGAGCCCCCACCCAGTGACCTGGGACAATTACATACCACCCCCTGGGTGCCTCTAAGAGGCAATACTTCCCCTCTCGCAAGCACGGAGTCTGAGTGTAGCAAAATCCTTTTAATAAAGGTGGGAAACAATGCAGCATTATGTTGGGGAAACACCACAAACAGGATTCATAACACAAATGATGAGCAGAAGACCCACCCCCAAGTAAGTTTGGCAGTGTCCTTTTCCCCTCAGGGTCTTAAGTCCAGCAACCCAACAGTCTCCCCACCCACAGTTTCTGACCTTGGTCAGTGCAGCCCCAGAGTTCAGAAGTTTCTCTGTAGAGTTTATCTCCCAGCCTGAGTGGAAGTGGGGGGGAAGTATGGAGGGGGCATCTCACATGCTCCGCTGCCTTAGTTGATGGCCGATTGCCACGCCTCTCTATGGGGTTCTGATGCAGTCTTCACCGCCAGCTGCATCTCTCTGCCAGCCACCCTGCTATCCGCTCCGCTTGCCACACCACTCTGTTCACCACGCCTCTCCGCTAACCACTCTGTTCACCACACCTCTCCGCTAGCCATCCTGCTAGCCACTCACCAACTTGTCTTCAGCCCTTCCCTTCCTAAACACAGCTCTCAGCGATCTCAGCTCTTTAGTGACTTCAGCTCTCCATGATTTTAGCTGGTAGTAGGGGAGCCTGAGTGCCAGTGCACCACTAGCCCAAAGTAGGGCTGATGCTTAGACCCAGGTATCAGTGATTTCAGCTCTATAGTACATACCAAGACTCCTAGTGGAGTCAAAATTAGCTCTGTTATTGCATACTGGAGAGAGGAGGAGTAAAAGTGATGTTTCAGGCCCACACTACCAAGCACAAATACCTGCCCCCAGCCTCTCTCAAGTCACTGGGGTTTGGAACCCATGTCCCTTGCCTAGTGAGTGCTACTTAGGTGAGGGCGAGTCCCTCTGTCATAAAATGCCAAGTACAGTTCTACTGTCCTTGATTCACCTAACCAGGATAACAACACTTTATTACTCCTGCCCCAATAACAAAGAGACTGGGGAATCCCACAGCAGCCAAAGTGACCATTTGGGCAAGCAGTTCATCATGCTAGGCAGGGTGGGTGTGCCCATGCAAACGAGATCAGCCCCTGAAGTCCTTTTCCACAGCTCACCACCAGATGTCAGGGGAGAGCTCATTCTGACTCTGCTTATACCCTTAACAGCCCTCTGGGTTCAGCTACTGTAGAAGCATCTTAACTCTTTGTTCCCAATGTACCTAGAACAACAGGTCCCGCATCCTGATTGGGCCATCTGGGTATGACTGCAAAAAAACCTGTTAAACTTTTTAATGTAATAACTGAGAAAATCCAAATACCAAAGCATTTGTTGTATAGCTACAGTCAGAGAAGAGGGGGGAAAGGAGTGAGACAGAGGGAAATAACCTGTAAATAAAAACAGTAAAAGTTTGTCTGGCTGTCCTCTTGTACACAACCTACCCCAAAGCCTGTATATTATTTATTTATATTGTAGTGGTGTTTAGAAGCCCCAACCATATGAACCATATGGTTTTGAGAAAGAAAACGAGAGCAAAATCCAGAAACACTGATGATGAACAATATTAAAGAGCAATACAAGGAAACAGAAGATACAGAAATGAACATGTGAAAGAGAGAGACTTCCACACAGGATGTTAGCAGTGGCTAGAATAGAGAGGCTGGAGCAATGCCCTAGGAATGTTTGTTTGTTATTGCTCGATTTTGGATGTGAGCGACTAGTTGAATTTTTGGGTCCTGAGGAAGTTCCAGCTGGAAGTAGAAATGGATGGAGTCTGATGTTTTCTTTGATGCAAATGTACAAAATCCTGCCTCTCCAAATGCAGGAGGAAGTAAGAACAAATGGAGCAGTTAGCCTACAACCTCAAGTCATTTTAGCCATAGAATCAAAAGCACCCTGCCTAGCTTTTCCCAGAGTCATACACTGCTCACAAGCTACTGCTTGGATTTTTTTGCTTTTTTGCTTCTCCTTTCTGTTCTTGTCTGTTCCCAGTTTGTGTGTCTTCTCTCACACCCACACCCACACCACCCAATGGAACCTCCTACACACATGGTGCTAGTTTCTGGGCAGACTCTAATAGGTCTTGTTTTAGGTGTAGGCATAGGCCCCCCCCCAAACTGTTGCAACTATCTTAAATGAAGTTTGAACAAGGTTTTAACTCAACCCATAACAAAGTTTCACCCAGCTCACTTCCCACCTCAGCTTTGCTTATTGTCCGGATGAGGCCTAAAATGGTGACACCAACTAATCCATCCCAAACAGAAAGAAAAATAATGTAACAAATTACTAATGACACACACTTACATAAGAATGGGCAGACTGGGTCAGATAAATGTGCCATCGAGCCAAGTATCCTGTCTTCTGACAGTGGGCAGATGCTTCAGTGAGAATGAACAGAACATGACAATTTCAAGTGACCCATCTAGTCCCAGCTTCTTGCAGTTCAAGGTTTAAACTATAGGGACACCTGGAGCATGGAATTGCATCCCTGATCATCTTAGGTCAATCAATGGTGGTTACCCATCCTCCATGAACTTCTCTAATTCTTTTTTGAACCCAGTTATAGTATTGACCTTCAAAACATCCCCTGGCAATGAGCTCCACAGGTTGGCTGTGCCTTGTTGGAAGAAGTACTTCCTTTTGTTTGTTTTAAACCTCCTGTCTCTTAATTTCATAGGTGACCCCTAGTTCTTGTATTATGAGAAGGAGTAAATAACACTTCCTTATTCACTTTCTCCACACCATTCGTGATTTTTACAGACTTCTATCATATCCCCCCTTAGTCATCTCTTTTCTAGGCTGAACAATCCCAGTCTTCTTAGGGCAGGTCTACACTTACTTCCTGGTCCGGCCGTAAGCAATCGATCTTCTGGGATCGATCCCGGAAGTGTTCGCCGTCGACACCGGTACTCCAGCTCGGCGAGAGGAGTACGCGGCATCAACGGGGGAGCCTGTCTGCCGCGTCTGGACCCGCGGTAAGTTCGAACTAAGGTACTTCGAATTCAGCTACGTTAATAACGTAGCTGAATTCACGTACCTTAGTTTGAAGTGAGGGGTTAGTGTGGACCAGGCCTTACTCTCTCCTTATATGGAAGTTGTTCCATACCCCTTATCACTTTTGTTTCCCTTCTCTGTATCTCTTCCAATTCTAATATCTTTTCTGAGATGGTGGGGGACCAGTATTGCACATAGTATTCCAAGTGTGGGCGTACCATGGATTTATAGAATAGCAATATATTTTCTGTCTTATTTATCCATCCCTTTCCTAATGATTCCTAATACTGTTAGCTTTTTTGACTGCTGCTGCAGATTGAGCAGATGTTTTCAGAGAACTATCCACAATGACTCCAAGATCATTCTTGAGTGGTAACAGCTAAGTTAGAATTCTTCATTTTGTACATATAGTTGGGATTATTTTTTTCAATGTGCATTACTTTGCATTAATCAACACTGAATTTCATTTACCATTTTCTCATCTAGTGACCCAGTTTAGTGAGATCCCTTTGTAACTTTTCACAGTCAGCTTTGGACTTAACTATCTTGAGTAGTTTTGTATCATTGGCAAACTTTGCCATATCAGCGTTCATCCCCTTTTCCAGATCATCTATGAATGTTTTGAAAAGCACAGCTCCCATTACAGCCTTGGAGAGGCCCTGCTATTTAACTCTTTCCACTGTGAAAACTTAACATTTATTCCTACCCTTTGTTTCCCATTTTGTAACTACTTACAGATCCACAAGAGGATCTTCTCTCTTATTCCATGATTGCTTAGTTTGCTTAAGAGCCTTTGGTGAGAGCCTTTGAGAGGATCCTTCTGAAAGTCCAAGTATACTATATTGACTGGATCATCCTTGTCCACATGCTCGTTGAGCCCCTCAAAGAATTCTAATAGATTGCTGGGGCATGATTTCCCTTTACAAAAGCCATCTTGACTCTTCCCCCAACATCTCATGTCAGTTTCTATATTTATAGCAAGGAACAGAATTACTAGTGTCAACCAATTTGCCTGGTACTGCAGTTAGGCTAACCACACCTACATCCAGTCTTTGTCAGGATAGTTTCACATCACCAACATAAACTAATTTGATTCCCACCTAAATCTCTTTTGGGCTTTTCTTTCCATGGATTTCATTTCAATCACCAGAGAAGAATCCATTGCAATCAGCCTCTGAGGAACACCGATTGTTTCCGTAAAATTTGCTGGTTGAGGCAGACTGTACCCATTCTGTTTGAATGGGGGATTCACCTTTGTAATGACTTTTCCCATCTCAACTTCCACAGCTACATTCTCAGATGTGGGGGTTGGGGTGAGACAGCCAAGCTGAAATTCTGTCCCTCCAACTGTAAGCACTAGCATCTGTGTCCAACATGAAAGGGGTTTTGAAACACAGATAGTCCAAGACAGCAATCCCACAAGCCTTTTTGCAACTCTAAAAATTCTAAATCAGACCCTGCTCACCACTGAAATGGTTTGTTTGCAGTGTTGGTCTCAGGATATTAACAAGACATAGTGGGTGAGGTAATATCTTTTATTGGACCAACTTCTCTTGGTGAAAGGGACAAGCTTTGAAGTTACACAGAGCTCTTCTTCAGGTCTGGAGAAGGTATTCTGACTATCACAGCTAAATACAAGTTGGAACAGATTGTTTAGCATACGTAGTTAACACATGTTGTAAAAGAGCATTCAAAGTGGCCTGCTAACACCTCTGCAATCATAGGACAAAAAACAGGGGTTAGTGGGTTACAGATTGCTGGATTGCCATAAATTCAGTGTCTCTATCAAGACCATGATTTTTAGTGTCTAGTAAAGTTATGAATTTAAGCCTCTGGGCTCGACTTTTGAAGATGTTGCATAGAATTCCTTTGAGAATGAGGACTGAGAGTATGTCTACACTGTAATGTAAGCCCAGGGTTTGAACTCAGCCTAACTCCCCCTTCCAACTACACACATTGCAGTAACCCAGGGTTTGGACCCAGGGTCCCAGGATTCCATGGGGGTGAGGGGTCTGAGCCTGAGTCAAGCTGGGACTCAGGGTTTAAGCCCTATTGCTGTGCAGTGTAGATGCAACCCCACCGGACTTGTGCTCTGGGAGTTCACCAAAAGAATCCCACAGGCTGACTTTCCTTGTCTTCTGGACAATCAAGTTTGGTGGACAGACAAGTATTCCCAAGCTGCATCATGACCAAAGTGCTACAGTGGCCACATTTTGGAAGGGTGCTAGGAAGTCAGGAAGTGTGATTGGACTGGTAGATATGCTGGAGGGTAGGGATAGGATACAGAGGGACCTAGACAAATTAGAGGATTGGGCCAAAAGAAATCTGATGAAGTTCAACAAGGACAAGTGCAGAATCCTGCACTTAGGACAGAAGAATCCCATGCACTGCTACTGACTAGGGACCGAGTGGCTAGGCAGCAGTTCTGCAGAAAAGGACCTAGGGGTTACGGTGGACGAGAAGCTGGATATGAGTCAAAAGTGTGCCCTTGTTGCCAAGAAGGCTAACGGCATTTTGGACTGTATAAGTAGGAACATTGCCAGCAGATCGAGGGACATGATCATTCCCCTCTATTCAGCATTGGGGAGGTCTCATCTGGAGTACTGTGTCCAGTTTTGGGCCCCACACTACAAGAAGAATCTGGAAAAATTGGAGGAAGTCTAGCGGAGGGCAACAAAAATGATTAGGGGGCTGGAGCACATGACTTATGAGGAGAGGCTGAGGGAACTGGGATTATTTAGTCTGCAGAAGAGAAGAATGAGGGGGGATTTGATAGCTGCTTTCAACTACCTGAAAGAGGGTTCCAAAGAGGATGAATCTACTTCTCAGTAGTACCAGATTATAGAACAAGGAGTAACGGTCTCAAGTTGCAGTGGGGAAGGTTTAGGTTGGATATTAGGAACAACTTTTTCACTATGAGGGTGGTGAAGCACTGGAATGGGTTACCTAGGGAGGTGCTGGAATCTCCTTCTTTAGAGGTTTTTAAGATCAGGCTTGACAAAGCTCTGGCTGGGATGATTTAGTTGGGGATAAGGTCCTGCTTTGAGCAGGGGGTTGGACTAGATGACCTCCTGAGGTCCCTTCCAAGCCTGATATTCTATGATTCTATGACTTGGGCCCACATAATACAGTGTAGCCACCAGAGCCCCAGCATTGGGCCCAACAATTTCTAATCAGTACAAAGGAGTGTAGACACTCAAGTCCAGAATCTGCTAACTCAAGTTCTGCTAACCCTGGGCTTACATTGCAGTGTAGACATACCCTGAGGGATCATTATGGAGTGATTGCCTCTGAGCGAGATGGTGCTTTATTATTTTTTCTGTGTGAGCTCATTCGGGAGCATAGTGATTGTCTGGTTTCATCCACATAGTTGTTGGTAGGATGTCTAGTGCACTGAATGAGATGTACCACATGTTGTGAAAGGCATGTATAGGACCCAGGGATCTTGAAAGGTGTGTTTTGGGGGGGTATTGATCATCACAGCAGGGGAACTATGTCTGCAGGTTTTGCATCTGTTATTCTGGGTCTGGTGCTGCTTTCAAGGCTCCTGGTCTGTGAGGAGCTTGCTTCTGATGATGAAGTTGGGGGAGGGTTGTTTGAAGGCCAGGAGGGGGAATTTGGGAAAGATTTCTTTCAGGATGTGGTCTCCATCAAGTATGGGTTGCAATTGTTTGAAACCTTGTATGGGTTCCAGTGTGACACCTAAGGTTATGTGGCCAGAGGGAAGGAAGGTTTCTGTACTTAAGCAGGTTCTGTTGGGATATTTGGGTGGCTGGTTCCACGATGTGATCTACTTCCCTGGTGGAGTGTCCTTGTTTGGTGAAGGCAGTTTTAAGTGTGTACCCAGACCTTTTCTTCACAGCATATTCTGTGGTATCAGTAGATAACAGATTTCTTGGTGTGGTTGGGGTGTTTACTGGATCTGTGAAGTAAGTGTGGTGATCTATGGGGTTTTTGTACATAGTTGGCTGTAGGGTTCCATTGCTGAACTTGATCATGATGAAGTTGAGGCTGATGTGGGAGTGTTCTAGAGAGAGTTTGATGGATGAGTGGTGGTTATTGAAGTTGTGGGGGAAATCCTATGAGGGAGTTTAAATCGTCTGTCCAGAGAATGAAAATATCATCCATGTATCTCAGATACATCATTGGTTTCATGGTGCATTTGTCCAGACATTGTTCCTTAAGGTGGCCCATGAAGAGGTTGGCATATTAGGGAGCTATCTTAGTACCCATGGCTATTCCCATCGTTTGGAGAAAGTGTTGTTGAATGTATAACTATTACAGGTGAGGATGAAATGGATGAGTTTGATGATGTGTTTAGGGTGAATATCTGAGAGTTATCCATTGTCTGGCAGATATTTGAGGTATGGAGTGATGCTGTCATTGTGAGGGATGTTGGTGTATAGGGAGGTGACATCCAGGGTGGCAAGGATGGTGTTCTGAGGGAGGTTGGTAATGTTGCAGAGTTTCTGGAGGAAGTACGTTGTGTCCTGGAGGAAACTGGCCCTTTGTGTGCTGAGTGGTTTTGAGCATGGATTCTATGAGTTCTGATATTCCTTCAGTAAGAGTGCCATGGCCAGGCATGATGGATCTGCCTTGTTTGTGTATCTTGGTAAGCATGATGAGTTCCCTCGTTTGTGTATCTTGGTAAGCACACAGAAGATCATTGAGGGGTTTTTGAGGGATGAGTTTGTAGAGTTTCTCCTGGAGTTGTCTGAGGAAGGATTTTATCATATCCTTAAACTCTGTCTTGAATTTTGGTGTGAGGTCGTCTTTGAGTTCTTTAGAATAGATGGTGTCAGAGTTGTTGGTTGGCCTCATTAATGTAGTCATCACAGTTAAGGGCTATGATGGCATCCCCTTTGTCTGCTTGTTTGATCTCTACCTGGTGGTTGGATTTCAGGGACTATGTAACTGTTCTATTAGCAGTGGATTGATTGTGGTGGATGTGAAGTTTGTTGAGGGTTTCAGTCCATTTTTTCCCTTAAGCAATCAATGTAAACCACACACTTGATCATTACTTGCAGGGCCAGCTCCAGGCACCAGCTTACCAAGCAGGTGCTTGGGGCGGCCACTTCGGAGAGGGGCGGCACGTCCAGCTGTTCAGCGGCAATTCGGCGGACGGTCCCTCACTCCTGCTCGGAGCGAAGGTCCTCCCGCCGAATTGCCGCCACAGATCGCGATTGCGGCTTTTTTGTTTGTTTGTTTTTTTGTTTTTGTTTGGCTGCTTGGGGCGGCCAAAACCCTGGAGCCGGCCCTGATTACTTGATATACCACTACACTGCAGTTGCAGGCTGCCTGCCAAATAAGGAAAACAAGGTTACATCGGGTCATGTTCAATAGGTTCTCCAACCATAAGAGCTAAAAACAGTGGTCAAAACTTTACAGATACAAGTGCCTTTGATATCAATGGGGCCAGTGGATGCCCAGCACTTCTGAAAGTCAGGCCTAAATATGGGTCTGGGTTCCTATCAATTAGGGCCCCTGTTTAAAAATATTATTCTTAATATATTAAAATGAAAGCTTATATTCTGCAGAATCTTCGTTTGTCATGGGGGTTAGGTTTACACATGAAGCAAACTGGATCTGGCCGGTGAGCCAGATGTTTGATCTGTGTAATCACTGGAACTTTTAAAAGATAAATAAAGGGGGATTATGATGACTGAAAGAGTCATTCCTACAGTTACAAAGGAGTGTAGGCAATGTGTCAGCCTCCAGACTGACAGCAGTTCAACATACTTTAAGTCATCATGCTTGTTAAAGTTGGAGCTGTTTTCATACCAGTAATGCAACAATAATGATATGACACTTGACAGGTGCCACAATAATATGTAACGTTAGGGTCATTGTAGTCAGTAGTATAAGGGCCCTACCATCAATCAAACCCTAACCCCGCCCCTTGACCCCTTAAGCCCCGCCCCTTGACCCCTTGGTCCCTCCCGCCTGTCACCGGAAGTCCCACCCCATGGGGTTATTACTTCCGGGGTCAAGATGCCACCTGACCGGAAGCAAGGTGTGTCATGTGACCCCTCTAAGAACTCCCCCCACCACCCTCTACCAATCAGGAG
>NW_020664964.1:1038245-1054209 GCF_002925995.2 Terrapene triunguis | reverse complement strand
GAACTCCCCCCACCACCCTCTACCAATCAGGAGGGGTTTCGTCCCGACAGGACCTCCCCGAGAGGAGATTTTGACCAATCAGGGTGACTTCTGAGTTGGGGTGACCCCTCCGGAAGGGAGTCGTGTGACCCCCGCTAAGAACGCCTCCCAAGGCCCTCCGCCAATCAGAGTGCAGCACCATTACCCCATAAGTCCCAGCGCCAGACAGAGGAGGCGGCCATCTCTTACCAAGGACACGTGTTTTCGAAAGCGCGGAAAGGCTGCTGAGAGGAAACATGGACTCCTTCACCACCCCCGTGAGAACTTTGGACTTTGTTTTAGCCCCAACCACCTTTGACCTTGTGTGGAGAAAGCGCTACATCAGCGACAGTTCCGAGGAGGACCCTTTGACCCAGCCATTGATGGATACGGCGGAACCCGACCCCGAAACCCTCGTGAGGCAGACCGATGAGCGTGACGGCCTCTCTTTGTCCACCCCCTCAGAGGTGGAAGGCGATCGCGGCTCGGGAGAGTCACCGGCGGACAAAGCGAACGGAAAAGACGGCACTCAGGTAAATGAATGCTTAAGAAGCGGCGGTCAAGGAGGGGTGGGTAATGGGTTAGGAACCGGGGGTTGCTTAAATTAAAAAACAAGCAGTGGGGGTGCTTACACGGTTTCTTTTCTGAAAATCTCTCAACAGGTCGACGATGCCTTTTTAGAGGCCTTTAAGAACTTACACATTGGAAGCCCTGTGGGAGTAAACATATCCTGCGTCAGCTGTTTTTGCTCATGTCTGAGACACAGATCTCAAGCCGAAAAGGACAAAATGGAAGAATGAACCATCTGAGACTCCCTTAGGGTAGGGGGTCATGGCAGCCATTTTACAGGTGGCTATAAAAGGTCGTGTTAAACCAGGCGATTAATAAAACTTATTTAAATGTGTCAATATGAATGTGTCCTCTTTCATACTCGTGGTAGTAAAAGACGGTACCAGTAACAGTCATGTCTACACAGACGGCGCTGTTAAAGAAAATATATTACGCCCCCGGGGAAGTTGGGAGCTTCGGCGGGGTCAACCCTCTTTTTCAAGCGGCCAGAAAGCATAGTAAAACTTTAAACAGAAGACAGGTAACAGCATGGCTTTCAGACCAGGATGCTTACACTTTACACAAACCGGCTCGAATACGTTTTAAAAGAAACAAGACCATTGTTTCAGAGGTGGATGCGCAGTGGCAGGCAGATTTGGTGGATATGCACCGGTTCTCCAAACACAACAGCGGTTTTAAGTACATCTTAACAGTGATAGACATTCTATCCAAATATGCCTGGGCCTTAGGCCTAAAAGACAAGACGAGTGGTGAGGTATCCAAGGCCTTTAAAGCTATTTTCAGTGAAGGTCGCGTGCCTCAAAAATTACAAACCGATCGGGGGAAAGAATTTTTAAACAAACCTTTAAGTGGATTGTTAAAGTGGCATGGAGTTCACCATTTTGTTACCAATAATGAAGTCAAAGCAGGGGTTGTGGAGCGATTTAACAGAACTTTAAAAACTAGGATGTGGAGATATTTTACAGCCCATAACACCTTTCGCTACATTGACATCTTACCTGAGTTTATAAAGAGTTACAACCAGAGCTTTCACAGAACTATACGTACCAGACCCGTTGATGTTAACCCTTCAAATTCCCTGAAGGTATGGAAAACGGTTTACGGAGATTATTTTAAAATAAAACCGGTTGTTGCCCCTTTTAGAAAAGGTGACCACGTGAGACTATCTAAAACCAAAGGCGCTTTTGAAAAAGGTTATGAACAGACGTTTACCGATGAGATATTCATAGTGGATGAAGCCTTAACCAGGGGCCAGAGACCTGTATACCGCTTAAAAGATTACGAGGGTGAGGCAGTTACTGGATCTTTTTACCCTGAAGAATTACAAAAAGTAAACCCCAAACAAGACAGGATTTACAGGATTGAAAAAGTTCTAGCAGAGAAAGGAAAAGGGAGAAAAAAGCAGCTACTGGTGAAATGGTTGAGGTGGCCTGATAAGTTTAACAGCTGGGTGGAAGCTTCTCAACTCTGTGACATCTAGACACGAACAAACAAACAAACAAAAGATTCCTTCTGCAAGGACAGAGAGAGAAAAATGAGTGACTGCGGGTTTTACATTACTTTGCCCAGCAATGCCAGCTCTGCAGTTTTTCCCCAAAACACCATCTCGAACTTTACAATACGGCTAATTAAGCCCTTGGATCTCCCGGGTGCCTGGGAGGTGGGGTTAGTGGAAATACAATACCCACACAGCTGGAATACTATCAACGAAGACACCCCTTTCGAAATCACCTTTGGAGCTACAACGTGGAATTTCATCCTACGACGAGGTTATTACTTGACCATACCCGAATTACTGGAGCATATGAACAGCAACGTGGCTCGGCATCCCGGACCGCCTGAGGTGGTCATGAACTACGACCCTGTGGGTAGAAAAGTGAGACTTAAATCTACCGATTTTATGTACGTGTTTTCTACTGGCGGGGAGCTAGCTAACATTCTGGGTTTGGGCCACAAACGCAATGTCCAAAAATTCCCCTTCTCAGCAGACATCACAGGAGGTTTTAACTCCTTGTATGTATACACGGATATCGTAGAACACCAGTTTGTGGGGGACTTTTCTGTTCCCCTGTTACGCTGCATCCCTGTCCGAGGAAGGAACAACGAGTTTGTTACCATCACCTACGACAAACCTCATTACGTCCCTGTCAGTAAACACCACATCGACACCATCACCATTGAAATAAAGACAGATCAGAACAGAGATGTCTCATTTCGCTTCGGCAAGGTGATCGTCAAGCTGCATCTGCGGCCGTGGAGAGAGCGAGGTTTCTAAAAAAAAAAGCAAAACCCTATTATGGCAATCCCAAAAAATTATGGCGACCCCACCATCTACAGGAACTATTACAAAGCCCAGGCTGGATACGCCCTTCCCTGATATCATGGGGCCCCCGTGATGTACGGGGCTGGTGTGGGTGGAATATTTCGTAGCCTCTTTCGAAAAGCCGTACCGCTTTTGAGGAGGGGGCTAGAGATTATTAAACCCCACGTAAAAACCGCCGCTCAAAACATAGCTAAAGATGTGGTAGGTCATGTCTCCCGTGCTGTTCTGGAGAAGGTGGGGAATACAGCTTCACAGGAAGGATCGGGGCTGATGTACATTAAAAGGAGGAAGAGAAAGAGAAATACGTCATACCCGCGACGCACAGGTCCCCCGAAACCCTTTAAAAGAAGGGCTTTGACACGCAGGGCCGGCCATAAGCGAAAGTCCAAGAGGAAGCCTGGGCGAAAGAGGAGACGCGCTCTGCCTGGTAAAAGAGACATATTTTAATCAACATGGCTTTTGTTCACTGTGGGTCTGAAGAGTGCACCAAATCCGAACTAGACTTGTTTCAAATAGCCCCTACGCAGACCAGCATCGAGAAAAGCATCTACATCGAGGTGCCGCCTCTATCGGCCATTACGGAGTCTGCCCCCATTGACTTTTTTATAGCAGGGAATGGCATAGATTATATGGATTTAAACAACACGCTGCTGTACCTGTGTTGCAAGATTGTAAAAGGAGACGGAACTGAACTCGCCGCGGACGCCAAAGTGGGTCTGGTGAATTACCCCGTGGCCTCTATTTTCAGTCAGTTGGATGTCACGCTGGGGGACTGCCTCATAAGCCAAAGCAACAACTGCTACCCTTACAGGGCCTTTATAGAATTGGTGCTCAATTACAGCGACGACACCCTCGCCACGCAATTTTCCGCCGGCCTGTTTTACAAAGACACTGCTGGACAACATGAAGAAACAGAGTTGGATGGAGGGAATCTAGGGTTTGTGAGGCATGCAAAGCTGACAGTCGGGAGCAGAACGGTAGAGCTGCTGGGCCATTTACATAGCGACCTGTTTTTTCAAGAAAAACTTGTTAAACGGAGTGGATGTGAAAATTAAACTGACGCGCAGTAAAGACGCTTTCTGTTTAATGGGCAGTGCGGCTGAAGGCTTTAAACTGCGCATTGTATCAGCGTCCCTTTTTGTGAAGAAAGTACGGGTGGCCCCGGGAGTCCGTCTGGGGCACGCGGAGGCCCTGCTTACCGCTAATGCTAAATACCCCATGGACCATGTGGGAATGAAAGTGTTTAGCATCCCCGCGGGCAGCAGGGTCAGTAACCAGGAGAACCTGTTCTTGGGACAGTTACCCAAAATGCTTGTCTTAGGGTTTGTGGATAACGATGCCTTTAGCGGAAGTTACGCTAAAAATCCCTTTCATTTTAAACATTACGATATTAATTTTGTGGCCTTGTATGTGGATGGTGAACAGATACCGACCAAGCCTCTGCAACCGGACTTCGAGGCAGGACGCTGCGTGAGAGAATACATGAATTTGGTACAGACAGCTGGTAAACACATGAAAGATTGTTCTCTGTTAATCGACCGTGAGGAGTTTGCACAGGGTTACACCTTGTTTGCCTTTGACCTGTCTCCCGACCAGGAATGCGCTGATCACTATTCCCTGATTAAAACCGGGAACCTGAGAGCAGAAATACGTTTTGGGAAGGCTTTAACGGTTACCGTCAATATGATTGTGTATGGGGTTTTTGACAATGTCATAGAAATAAATCAGAGGAACGTTCTGTTTGACTACATGTGAACATGGACACCGTGCAGCTCTCACGTGTCTTATCAACGGACCCTTACACGAAAAAGAATTTCTTAGATGTGTTCCCTTGCGATTGGCTCCCAGGATGCAAGCTGTCTCAGAGACCCCTAGGCTTGGTGGTGAACACGCATCCACACAACCAACCGGGTGAACACTGGCTCGCCTTGTATCTGGCGGAGCGTAACCGTGGAGAGTTTTTTGACTCATACGGGCACCCCCCGAACAGTGTGTTGTTTCCTAAAAGCATTATGAAATTTTTAAACAAAAATGCCACAGACATGGTGTTTCACAATAGACAATTACAAGACCCCCGCTCCGTCGCCTGCGGCTATCACTGCGTGTTTTTCTTACATCATCGTAGCAAGGGTTTATCTTTTGATCGGATTTTAAATTTGTATTCTAACGACTTAGTGCAAAACGACCGGATGGTGATGAATTTTGTAAAAAGTAAATTTAAATTTCTTGGGCATGCCTAGCCTTGCTCAAACCATGTTTCAACAAGCCCAGACATGTGTATCTTGCAATGATTTTCATAGCCATGTTACCCAATAAAGCACCCCAGGTGAGGGGTTTAAAGACAAATGATGTTTGGTGTGTTTTTTTTTTAAAAACCAATTGAGGAAAAAGTACACAGATTTTTTTTTTAAATTATAGAAATGTTTTATTTAAAGCAAAACATTACCAGTTTTTTTTTTTTAAATTAGAATGTGAAAAATGTTACACACTGAGCCATTCGGCTCTTTTAGCCAATTTTCGTTTTTTAGATGGCAAAAAAGGGGTCACGGTTTCTCGATCCACCCCGGTGTCAGCAGTCAAGGCCTTGAGGCGTTCCAAAAGATTTCTGTTGGCCGCATTGCCCATGACGGAAGATGGTACGTTCAGTTCCGCCATGGCATTCATAAACACATCCCATCCTTTAGGTACATGTCTGCTAGGAACAGAGCGAGTCTGGGTGACGGCCCTGACTAAGTCGAGCATGTTAGAACCATTAACCACAGAGCCCTTGTACACAAAAGACCCTTTATCGTTCCATGAAGAGAGATTTTTATCCTGGCCCAGCTTATTTAGCAATACTATTGCATTTTTCTTATAACGCTTATTGACGTTATCCAACACCTCCTGAGCAACAGAGTCTGAGTTCTTTGGTGTGTCTGGGGGTTTGGCAGTCACACTTTGTTCCTGTTCCGGTAGAAACAGACTTATTTTCCCTTTATCCGCATCGCTCTGCTTCACGTACATTAGGTACCTTTGAAGCACGGCGCTGTAAAGTTTAGCCTTTTCATATTCAGCCAAGTCAGTTCTTTGAAGAACAGACTTCATTTCAGCATCCAGTAAGCGAGTTGCGGTTGTTCTGATATTTTCCTCTGCCGGAGGGGGAGCCCTTAATTGCTCCAACTGGTGGCTGGGCACCAGGAACATTTTTTCTGCATACTCCATTATCGATTAGTTAAAAGCCCAGTTATCAGAGGGATAGCAAAACTTAACAGAGGTCCGATAAACCCCCCAGACTGCTTTACCAGATGCTTTTTTCTTTTAAGTGAAACCCTTTTATTACACAAAGTTTTTATAAGCGTGCGTTTCTTTTTCAGCACACGCACTTGATTCTGTGTTAAAGGGACATTTCCTTTTAAGGTATTGAGCGCTATTTCTGAGATGGCCGCTACTAGATCGTCAGAGGCCGAACACAGTATAGCCCTCCTTTGCTGTGGGGACGATTTGCTAAGTAATTTTAAAAGGCCCAGGTTTCTCTTCACGCAGCTAGACATGTTTTCAGTCAGCAGCCCCTGCTGTTAAAAAGGGGCCTGCCGATAAGTCATCTCTTTTTATACCCGGCTGTTGTTCTTTTCAAAGTATAAACCGCCGGCCAGTCTGGAGGGAAAAGACCAGTTCTTAGTCTATAAGCTTCTGGTGTGGAAGCATTTAAATCCACCACCAGGTAGCCATAAGGTCTTTTGGTAGCATCCTCAAAAGCTTCTAGAAAGAATTGAGCTTTGCCGGGGTACATTTGCCGAGCGAGCGTAGCAATTTGTAATTTATCCCTGGGGTTTTTGAACAGAACCATGTACTTTGTGTTTAGGTTAATCGTGCGACTCTTTTTTCCCTGACAAAATACGTTTTGAACTATATACATAATGCTCAGGTTTCTGTGATGCACGTACTTGGTAAAGGCTTTCTCGATTTCATCACTGTCACAAGCCGAGTTCATCAGATCGTCTATGATAATCATATTTACTTTATTAGTAGGAAACAAACTGTCATCGTCAAAAGCCTCAGGCAGGCCCTCCACAAAATTGATAAAGGGATATTTACAAAGCAGTTCTTTATACAGAGGTTGCCAACAACTGTAACACCACACAATATTCTCAGGCATAACAGACAGTGTGTGTTTGGCATTATCCAACACGTTTTTTATAAAGTAACTTTTCCCGCAGTTGCTAGGCCCTGCGAGAATTGCAGAAAAGGGGTGTTTCCACCTCGTATCCATTTTTTTTTTTCAAAAGCCGTAGGGCAGGGTTTTAAAACCTTCTCCTAGGACCCTCTTGTTGTAAACCACTTTTTGTGTCTTTTTAAGGGTTTTTGTCTCTATTTGCCACTGGTTTTTGTTTCTTACGATAGAGGGCTGCTGCACCTCTATCTTTTTTGAGGTGTTTTCTTGCAGACCCGTGCAATAGTCCAAGACTAGATCTTTCAAACTGTCGAAGTTGATCTTTTCGCAGTTTGCTACGTTTAGGGTAATACCTTTGACTTTCATACAGGCCTTTCCACCCGACAGCTTATACCCATAGGTTTTCGGGCCTGCTGACACAAACTCGGTGATGTGTTGATCTGGCGGGATCTTGCTCGTGAGGTCCCCTAAATAATCCCCCAGAGGGGGATTCCAGTCACCCTCCCTTTTCACAAAGATCACCGAGTCAGTGTTGTGGTACAGGCACCGCTCTTGCAAACCGTCTAGGAGACTGTATAATTCTAAGAGGGCATAAGCGGTGGTGAAACAAGCTATGAAAACATTGGTATTGCCAGAGACAGAGTACCGTTCTTTTGCGTGCTTCCACGACACGCACGCTGTTTCATCATCGATAAACTCGCAGGATGAAACCTCATAATTGGGGGAGAACAGGTACTGCAAGAGTTCGTCAGGGTCTCTCACGATGCTGGTGTTGGGTAGGTTGGATCTTTGGCCGAATTTACCCCACAGAGAATTTAAAAACAGGTTTAGCGATTTGGCGTTTAGCAGGGTTTGATCTGATCTCGTGTTGGCGTAAATGCACGCCTTCTTTCTGGTAGAAATCGCTAACGTACTTATTTTGTTTTTCCTCGTCTGTGCACCAACTGGGATACCCTGAAGCCTCTTGTTTCTGACGGAGGTGTAATTTTATGTACTCTGAAAAGAGTTTATCAGATTTTTCATTGAAATGCCAGATTTCATAGATCTTAGCCACCGCGTACCCCTTCGCTATGGCCGCGTTCAATTCCACCGTGCACCAAGTCCCCAGGATGGCCCGCTCCTCGTCAGTATGGGGGCATGTCTCCCACTGCTCGGTTTCCGCACAGGTTCGGCATAGCGGGAACATAAGCTTGCCACCCACTCTGACGGGTAACAATGGGAAAAAGAGGCCTCATGGGGGGTACACTTTAACTTTTGCAATTCCAAAATAATTTGGAAGGGGCCCAAATTTGTCATAGACTATATCGGGGTGTCCGATAGGGTATTCTTTGGTTTTGTTTACGAAAGGGTACAGGCTGGTAAAATCATAATAGTGGATTTCTTCCCCGGGGTTAGGCTTGTAATATAGGCGGATAGCGTTTGTCCTCCCCCCAAAAAGAGCATCCCTAGGCACGAGAGGCTGGGGTAACTGGGCTCGGTTTAAAAAATCTGCAAGCTCCCTGTCTGTTTCTTTCATCACCTCCCACTCGTGCTCCCAAAGAGTCCTCACTACAAAACCAAGGCGTTTCAGATAGTCGGTCTTGAGCTGCGTCTTGTAATAAAGAAACCCAAAAGATGTCCCCGTCATAGGATTTTGTGCTTTTCCACAATAACAGGTGACACAGCCATGGAAAAAACACCCGTTAAACTCAAAGGCTGTGCGTACCCCATCAACATTGGCATAACCGTCTAAAAAGTAGGGGCCTACCTGTAGTTCCCCACCCTGTAAAGCGTGCCGTATTTGTATATTTTCTTTGTGAGAGATATACAACAGCCACTGAATAGATGGGGTCGAATCTCTTTTTCTGCCTGTGATAGTTGTCTGAAGGGAGAAGAGCTACCGTGTTAGGCGCCAAAAACAAACCTGTACATAGCCATGCAGACAGATGCCAGTGTTATGTACCGGAATGGATCTATACACAGTTTTATCTCGGTGAATTTACCAGGTTCTTTCTCTACTACATCTCCCTTCTCCGTCATTTTCATAATCTCTTTTCTGTATAGGATACAGGCCTGTCTCAAAATTTTTACATCCTGCTGACAGTAATATGCGAGCTCTTTCTGCAAGTCAAACGCCTCAGAGCTGTGGTCCCGATACCAGTCGAGAAACTCTGCTTTTTCTCTGGGCATTATGCTTTCTACACCATAGTGCTCCATACCGGGCATAGGCCCCACGTAATTTTGATTTTCTAACGTGTTAAAAAAGTGTGGAAAATACCCTTTGCACCCTTCAAACCCCATCGCCTGCGGTAGCTTGCTAAGTTTCATGGGCAAGAAGTTTAAAGAGTCTATAAAACGAATGCCCAGGGCCTTAACTTCCACGCACATTAGTTTACTACCCTGAGTGATCAGTTCTAGGCCCATCTTTTCCTTGAGTAACTGTCTAACGATAAAGTATGCATCATAACCTTTAGAATTGTGTGCTAGGAATGTGTAGTCCCGAAACGCTTTGCCACTAAAGGTCTTCACAAACACATAAGGACACTCATCGCCCTTAAATTCCCAGGATTTTTCTGGCTTTAGGGACATAGCAAAAATGTAATTGGGAGTGTGCACCCCGGTCTCCTGCGTGCATTCGAAATCATAAAAAAATATACTTTTCTGAAGATTCAGGCTTTCTAAGGCTGTCCATAAAACAGAGGTGATCGTCTACATCACCAACGATCAAACCCTGACACTGCTTACACCGTCTCCCTTTACACCTATGCCGCTTGTCCACGTAAGACTGACACTTCTCACACAAAGTTTTAGACAGGCATTCAACTTGGTTTTTTGATGCACAGTCGATATGTCTGTCTAAACACTCTTTGGACCGACAATACAGTCTACAGCTAGGACACCGCTGCTGCTCGCCCACACTGTCTGAGCACGTTACGCTGAAGCAGAGGCGGCAATGATACCTGCAAGAGTGGTCGTGGCTGTACACCATGTGGCAAAACTCACAATAATTTTTCGCTCCAAACAACTTTTTTACATCCAGAACCCCATAGTAATGCTCATCGTGCAACAGGATAAAATAAGTCTTGGGGTACACTGTGCCCCCCGTTTTAAAAAAGCCCCAGCTGCCTTTCGCCGTATACAGCACCACCTGTATGTTAACTCCTAAATGCTGTTCAAACTTTGCTACGTCGCTGAGCATAACCTTTTTTTGATCTGACCACCCCAGTTTCTCATGTAACTTTCTCGCCTCCGCTAACAATTCCGCGTCCGTAGGTTTACGATCGGACATGACGGCCAAGAGCCCACCCGCAAAACACAAATTGGTACCGGTGTAAGTCAGGTCTACTAAACACTGTCTCTTTTTATGAATAATTTGACTATTAAGGATAGTATTTAAAACTCTACGAGCGCCCCCACCCCTGATTTTTACAACTGTCACAACAAGGCGCAACGTCCCATCGAGATGCAACTCTCTATTGCTCTGTAGCAGTTTTGAGGTCTGATTTAAAAAATCCTCAGCAGACAGCTCATTCCTAGTTCTTTTGACCGAAAACAAAGAGTTAGTTAAATTACGGCTCTCTAAACGTAACTGAACATAATCATCAGGGCCTACCCTACCACTAATGTCATCGAGCACTAACTGTATTCCCCGGTGTATGGCTTCAACAACCTGCTGAGCTGAATTTATTTGCTCAAGATTAACAAAACGAAATTCCTCACAATACACCGCCCCCCCAAACCTGGATACTTCACGTTGCCAACTTCTCACTCTCTCCATATACACCTCGGCATTTTCGGGGTTACTTGGGGGTTCCTCTACGGGATCATTAGCGGCAACTTCTACATCAGATGCTATTTGAGAGTCAGACTCTGAGGCGCCTCCATGAGGGTCATTGGGAGTAGAACGGGACCCGTCTAGAGAGCCCTCTGGGGAATTTGCTAAAGCAGAGTCTGATTCCGCCTCCCCATTTTCAGACAAGCCAGTTTGAGAGCCTCCAGTAGGGGGCATCTCTTTTTGTTTTTGTTTTTTTTTCCTCATTACCTCTTTAGCCCTTTTTAAAATTTTTACAACAACCCGAGCCTGGAACTTTTTGGCAGCCATCTGTTTATCCCCCAAACGCTGTCCCCCCTTTTGTTTACACATGAACTGATGTGTACCCTGGAGGGTGCCCCTTTTACCCAGGCCCCTTTTCACGACTAGTCATGCCTGCTCAGAGCCACCCTTTCCAGCCCTTATGTTTTTCAGCATGGCTCTGAACCAAGCATCATATTTTCCCCATTTCTTTCTAGAATCCCATTCTTTTAGCCTACCCAAGGATACATCCTCCACCACTTTTCTGAGGGAAGCCTCAACCCCTTCCCAACTACTAGAATATGAGGGAGCTGGGACAAGCTTATGGTTTTGGGAGAATGGTTTGTCAGTTCTTGGTTTTTTATTCACAACCCCTAGAGCACATGCTCCGGGTTTGCGCACATTCAGAACCCCTAGAGTGCGTGCTCTGGGTTTGTGAATGTGGGTGTTTTCGCTCACAGTTTCCTCAGGGCTTGGTGTGGTGGTGGCCACTGAGGAACTGGAGTTGTGGTGGCATGGTTGTTTTTTACCAGAGTCTTTTGTTTTGTCCTTGGGTTTGACGTATATGAGGTTTGGACCGCCCGGATGTTTCAGCTGCACTCTTGCACTGTTTTGCGTTGTTAAAGGTCTCAAAGCAGATTCCTGGTTCGTTGGCAGTTCTGGAGGAGATGTCCTTGTATCTCTGACTACAGCATTGTCAGAAAAGTTGCCCAGGCCTATGACGGGGGAAAAACAACATTTTACAAAAACTGAACTTTACCACCTCTCTCACCCACACCTATGTATTTACTTAAAATACAAAACCTCATAGAACAGCCAAACCAATAAGCAAAATATATTTACAGGGCTTCATCCATCCATCAGTCACTGATGTTGGTGAATTTTCCTTTTCAGCGGTCTCTTTCCTTTTTCTTTTCAGCTTGTTTTCCCTCTGGTCTAAGGATCTCTCATGTTTTGACTGTACTGTGGAGCAAACAACAACATTATTATAAAACTCATGAAACCGTCTTGTAAACATAGATCACACTTACTTCATTAGGGTGTTTTTCTATTTAAAAAGTCATAGCTTTACAACAAAATAATCCATTTCAGGCTGTACAACAAACAAGTTTTTTAAATACATCTCATTTTGCAGAATAAAAACCAAAACTGCTTTTAAAATCCATTTTGCAGAGAAACCCTTGTTAGTTTAAAACCCACATGCATGTTCTGACCCCAGCCATGTGCCTTTGGGTTTGGTTTAGTTAGTAGCATCCACCCCCACAAGTGCCTCAAACCCATCACATTATACACAGTAAAAAAAAAACAAAAAAAAACCCTGTGCCAAGTACTTTTAAAAAAAAAAAACCTATGCCTTGCACAGGCCCCTCACACACACACACACACACCAGCAGCTTTATAAAACACACCAAACCAAGTTTGCAGCCATACACTTTTCAAAAACCCCACATGCATTTAAAAGCCTGTTGCAAAAAAATAAAATAAAATAAAGTTACCTTTCACTATGGGATAAAGTGTTGCAGGCACATGGTTGTTCTGTTCCCCCTCATGTGTGCTTGAGCCTTCAGGTTCAAGAACAAGCAAAAATGTTAGTTAGTATTACCACCAAATCCCTATGCAGCCTGTGTAATACTGTTGAATTAAAAAAAAAAGTATTAAGCACAACTATAATTAAAATGGTTTTTTTTACCTTGGCCTGGTGGTGAAATGCAGTTTAAAGTTACTGGTTCCATGCTAACAGATCACACTGCAATAAACATAGGCACCATTATTTACTAAGACAGCATGGGCAAAGAGTGGCCTTATATAATATATAGTTTCAGAGTTAAAGACAGCAAGTCTTACCTCTTTTTGCAGTCCAGCAGCTATCTAAGAAAGTTTTCTGTTGAAAAAGGACAAACTGCTGCATACCTGAGGTTTTTATACCCTCTTAGCCCATTGTTTCAAACAAAACTTCAACATAGTTGCTAACAGGTTAATTTAATCACCCCTCCCATAGCATTCCCTTTTGTGATCTGGGATAGTGAAACCATTTTGTCTGGGTGTGTGTGGTTAAAACCCCATTCAGTTCAACAGAGTAAGGCTAGCTCAGTGGTTTAAGCATTGGCCTGCTAAGCCCAGGGTTGTGAGTTCAGGCCTTGAGAGGGTCACTTAGGGCTCTGGGGCAAAATCAATATTTGGCCCTGCTAGTAAAGGCAGTTCTATGAGATAAGTATATCTCCATATTAACTCTATTGTACTCAGACACATGTCTGAACTAGCCTTGGTTCTTTTATTGTAAGCACATTTTTAGGATTTTTTCCCCTTCCCCACCACAACATACATTTCAGCTTTTTGCTATACACACACACACACACACACACAAAACCACAAGAGCTAATTCTCACAAACAATTTATTTTTTTATTTAAAAAACATACAGCTTCTTGAAAACAAAACCAAGATGCTTCATTAAAACTTTTTAGCTCACTTAAAGGCCAAAGGCCTTCTAACAAAACACAATAGTCACAAACCCCCCTTTTTAAAAAATTTACAGCTACCAAGTTTTATATCGCATGTTTGTCCCCTCACCATTCTCTAACTTAATCCTTTTATATTTCTTACAAATAGTTTTTTTCTTAAGCAGGGTTCTGTAACTCTTTGTGTGGACTAGACGGTCAATATAATGCTCTAAGCAGGCATCTTCCGGTTTGGTCATTTTCCTTAGAACACGGTCAGGGTCTGCACTGAATTGCACAGCATTTATCAAGGTCACCCCTTGCGCTAAATGTTCTTGGGTTAGGCACAAACATTGCATACCATAGCCTATGGCAACAACAGTGTTTAATAAGCTTTCCAAACACAGCTCAGCACACAGGCCCCGGAGCTTGCAGTTTATATCCACTGAAGTCCAAGTCACACAATCATGGTGCCTTTGGCCTGGCGCATCTATGACACAGCCCTCACAATCTTCAAAAAGCTTTTCCCTAAGGCAGTGTTTAAGGATAGCATAAACAGCAACGTGTACAATAGTCCACATGACTTTTTTACGCTCACGATGTGGCACTGGCTCAGTTAGTTCTATGCCAAGCCGCCTCCTAAACTCCTCATAGCCATCATCCTCAGAGTCCTCTTCAACAACTCGTATTGGCGTTGAGCAAAAACATGGTGGGCCCAGTTCATCTTCGCTGCTTGATGCATAGCTGTCCGGGTCCTCTAGAAAGGCATCGTCGAGCTGTTGAGAAATTTTCAGAAAAGAAAACGTGTAAGCACCCCTCACTGCTTGTTTTTTAATTTACGCAACCCCGGTTCCTAACCCATTACCCACCCCTCCTCGACCAGCGCTTCTTAAGCATTCATTTACCTGAGAGCCGTCTTTTCCGTTCGCCTTGTCCGCAGATGACTCCCCCGAGCCGCAATCGCCTTCCACCTCTGAGGGGGTGGACAAAGAGAGACCGCCATGCTCATCGGGGTGTCTCACGAGGGTTTCGGGGTCGGGTTCCGGAGTATCCAGCAACGGCTGGGCCAAAGGGCTCCCCTCGGTCGCTCCCTCCTCCTCCTCGGAACTGTCGCTGATGTAGCGCTTTCTCCGCGGCCGGTCAAAGACCCTCGGGGCTAAAACAAAGTCCGAAGTTCTCACGGGGGTGGTGAAGGAGTCCATGTTTCCTCTCAGCAGCCTTTCCGCGCTTTCGAAAACACGTGTCCTTGGTAAGAGATGGCCGCCTCCTCTGTCTGGCGCTGGGACTTATGGGGTAATGGTGCTGCACTCTGATTGGCGGAGGGCCTTGGGAGGCGTTCTTAGCGGGGTCACACGACTCCCTTCCGGAGGGGTCACCCCAACCCAGAAGTCACCCTGATTGGTCAAAATCTCCTCTCGGGGAGGTCCTGTCAGGACGAAACCCCTCCTGATTGGTAGAGGGTAGTGGGGGGAGTTCTTAGAGGGGTCACACGACCCACTTCCAGACGGGTCACCCCCGCCCCGGAAGTCCCCCTGATTGGTCAAAATCTCCTCTCGGGGCGGTCCTATCGGGACGAAACCCCTCCTGATTGGTAGAGGGTGGTGGGGGGAGTTCTTAGAGGGGTCACATGACACACCTTGCTTCCGGTCAGGTGGCACCTTGACCCCGGAAGTAATACCCCCATGGGGTGGGACTTCCGGTGACAGGCGGGAGGGACCAAGGGGGTCAAGGGGCGGGGCTTAAGGGGTCAAGGGGCGGGGTTAGGGTTTGATTGATGGTAGGGCCCTTATACTTCAGTAGTCTTCCGCACTTACCCTACATTAAATTTGGATGGTATAATATCTCTTGTGAAATAGAACACCACTGGATTGCTTGAAAATTGGGTACTGCAATTTCCCCCCCTATCAGGCTAATTTCTTTTAAATCTGTTTGCACTTGAAGCAGCATCTATCAGATGCTGTCAGCAGAACAATAAGGTACCCACTGTAGATACTATGTGGAATACCAATGAGCTCCTCATTTTACCACACTGTATAGTCACAACACCTATTGTTTTCAGATGATGGCAGAAGGTCATTAAAACAAATGATCCTATTTCAAAACAATGACAACAAAAACACAGCTCAATACAAAGTGGTGTATCTGTTATTGAGTAAAAACAGCATGCTAAATATTGTGCTGTACTAACTTCAACTGGTTCTTTACAGGTGGACTGATAGCAGTGTTGAAGTACTAAAGCTAAACATGCTGTTCTGATTTCTAAGGTTAAGTTGCAACCATGTTTGTCAGACACAAGATACACAGGAACTTCTAATATCAAACATGTCAAGTGCTGTAGCTCTTGCTTAGCTTGCCAACATTGCGGGTTAGGCCTGGTCTACACTAGGACTTTAATTCGGATTTAGCTGCGTTAAT
>NW_020664964.1:1017106-1023245 GCF_002925995.2 Terrapene triunguis | reverse complement strand
GGGATGATCACTTCACCCCTCCCCCCACCGCGTGGCTAACAGCGGGGAACATTTCTGTTCAGCCGAGCAGGAACGGGCACCTCTGAATGTCCCCTTAATAAAATCACCCCATTTCAACCAGGTGACCGTGAATGAATATCACTCTCCTGAGGATAACAGAGATAAGGAATGGATGTTGTCTGCATGCCAGCAAACACCAGGACCATATGCTGCCATGCTTTGTTATGCAATGATTCCAGACTACATGCTACTGGCCTGGCGTGGTAAAGTGTCCTACCATGGCAGACGGGATAAGGCAGCCCTCCCCAGAAACCTTTTGCAAAGGCTTTGGGAGTACATGAAGGAGAGCTTTCTGGAGATGTCCCTGGAGGATTTCCACTCCATCCCCATACACGTTAACAGACTTTTCCAGTAGCTGTACTGGTTGCGATTGACAGGGCAAATTAATCATTAATCATTAAACACGCTTGCTTTTAAACCATGTGTAATATTTACAAAGGTACACTCACCAGAGGTCCCTTGTGTGCCCTCAGGGTCTGGGAGCACGCCTTGGGTGAGTTCAGGGATTACTGGTTCCAGGTCCAGGGTGATAAATATATCCTGGCTGTTTGGGAAACCGGTTTCTCCGCTTCCTTGCTGTGAGCTATCTTCATTGTCTTCATCATCATCTTCCTCGTACCCCGAACCCACTTCCCTGTTGCGTGATTCTCCATTGATGGAGTCAAAGCACATGGTTGGGGTAGTGGTGGCTGCACCCCCTAGCATGGCATGCAGCTCCGCGTAGAAGCGGCATGTCTGCGGCTCTGCCCCGGACCTTCCGTTTGCCTCTCTGGCTTTGTGGTAGGCTTGCCTTAGCTCCTTAATTTTCACGCGGCACTGCTGTGCTCCCTGTTATGGCCTCTGTCCTTCATGGCCTTTGAGACTTTTTCTAATATTTTGCCATTTCGTTTACTGCTACTGAGTTCAGCTAGCACTGATTCGTCTCCCCATATGGCGAGCAGATCCCGTACCTCCCGTTCTGTCCATGCTGGAGCTCTTTTGTGATCCTGGGACTCCATCATGGATACCTGTGCTGATGAGCTCTGCGTGGTCACCTGTGCTCTCCACGCTGGGCAAACAGGAAATGAAATTCAAAAGTTCGCGGGCCATTTCCTGTCTACCTGGTCAGTGCATCTGAGTCGAGAGTGCTGTCCAGAGTGGTCACAATGAAGCACTGTGGGATAGCTCCCGGAGGCCAATAACGTCGAATTCCGTCCACACTACCCCAAATCTGACCCGCAAAGGCCAATTTTAGTGCTAATCCCCTCGTCGGAGGTGGAGTAAAGAAACCGGTTTAAAGGGCCCTTTAAGTCGAAAAAAAGGGCTTCGTCATGTGGACGTGTCCAGGCTTAATTCGATTTAACGCTGCTAAATTCGACCTAAACTCGTAGTGTAGACCAGGCCTGAGAGACTTAAGTGTTACTGAAATAAGTGGTAGTGTAGACATGGCCTAAGTAAAACTGCAGAATACCTTTTATAAGCTAACAAACAAATGAAAAGTATGTCTACACTGCAAATAATCTGCAGCTGGTCCATGCCAACCTGCCTTGGGCACCTGGAGCTTGGGCTAAGGGGCTGTCTAATTGCAATGTAGATATTCAGCCTGGAGCCCGAGCTCTGGGATCTTGGGGAGTAACAAAAGCTTAAGCTAATGTTAAAAAAAAGTCTCTCAACCACTCTGGCCTTCTTCTTAGCTACATCAGAGTCTTCCAACTCCAGCCATGAGCACTAGCCCCTGGCATCTCTCGGAGGTGTCTGTTCTGCTACAGACTTTGGCTTGGTTCCCTTCACAAGATCCTTCTACTCCTAGGCTTCCTCCCCTCCCACTGAACTCTCCTTTCCTTTTATGAGGCCAAGTTGTCCTATTACATTATCACCTAATGCTTCTTTGGCCCACCTCTCTAGGTGAGAAGCAATTTTAATTAATTACTGCACAGGTGCAACAGATGTAATTAAGTGGCTCTTCACCCCTTTCCATCCCCTGGTTGGTTTCACCCCATCATCGGCACTTTCAATTTGAACTTTTTTTTAAAAAATGGCTTTTACAAAATATTTTTCTAATTTTATAACATTCTTAAAGTAGGGAATATAGGTCATATAGAAGAATGAGGAAATGGTATAAATCATAGAAAATGAATCTTGGCGTCCTGTCAGCGAAGGCATTGTTCTCTACAGTCTATCTTTCAGTGCTTATCTAGTCCAGTTTTAAATGACAGAACGCGATGAGACTTTATCCTTGCCCATGAGAAAGTACACTACGCTTTAGGACATGTTTCCTGATATTCAACGTTCAGCTTCATTTGCTTAACTTTCTCACTCCTCAAATTCAAAACCCAATTAATTTTATCCCTTATGTTTTAGCTGAATTCAGATTCCAAAACTTGCAGGATCCTTTCAGGTTTTACTCCTTTATTGGAAAAGCTAAACAAAGCTTTGATTAACCCTCTGACTGGAAAAAAAAAAATTGAAGCCCAGGGGATCCGAGTTTTGGAGTCTGAACTTCGCAGCTAGTGGGCGAAAATTGAAGATGTGGCATTTCTCTTTGAAGTGTGAGCATTAGTTGTTACTTCTACAAGCAGCTTTCAAGCGTTAGTTTCTGATATATCACACAGAGCATTCAACTGCTCCCAATTTCGACATTGTCAAAAAACTAAACCCTGAAAGGTGTCCAGCTGCCTCTGTGTTGCTGGTAAACAGAGATACTGTGTGGAAAATACTGAAATAAAAATACTGCTTGGCTTTGTTGGATGATGTGGGGGGCAGGGGTCTCTTCAAGTCCCCTCCAGATTCCACTTCAGATCCTTGTATAATCTTTCTCTCCCCCACCCTGAGGAGACACCCAAGAGGTTCTTGGAGTAAACAAACAAAAAAGAAAAGTCCTCTCCCCTCTCCCATAAGTGAGGAAAGTCTGTAGGAAACTGAAAAGAAGCAACTCAGGCAGTCTTCCTGAGTCGGCCCTTTGGGCTTACTTGACACAGGGTCCATTTCCAGCCCTGCTTCATGGGGTATGCTACTCTGAGGCTGAGTCATGCAGCTTCAGGAGTGGTGTCTGTCTCCCTCTCGATGAGCCTGTCTCAACTGTCTGAGGCAGGGCAGCCTTCCCCCTGTTTACTGCCCCTTCCTGGGGCAGGTTTTCCCTTTTTAAGCTCCCCCACCCCCACCAAGCAGAACAAGCCTTGCAGGCATAGGCACTGACTTTTCTTTTTCCTGCCCAAAGGCCACGCCCCCACTCTGCCCCTTCCCCCAAGGCCCCACCTTTGCTCTGCCTCTGCCTTCCCACACTCCACCTCCTCCTCTGAGGCCCTGCCCGCCCACCCGCCTCTGGCTTCTCTCCACCCTCTCCTGAGCACCTCCTGCCAGCTGCCGAACAGCTGATTGGCAGCCAGCCCCAGGACCCTGCCGAACAGGTAAGGTTGGTGGGTGCTGAGCACCCCCTTTTTTTTTTATGTGGGTGCTTGAGCCCCGGAGCACCCATGGAGTCGGCACCTATGGTTGCAGGTGTGCATCACTGCTGCTGAACAGGCCCCGAGGAACACATTTAGTCACCTCTCTGTCGGATTCACAGATGCACTTATGCAAACCCTTGTAGTCAGGACAGTTTTTAAGTTTTGCTGGGCAACTTGAAAAGTAACAAGAAAATCCAGTGTATATAAAAGTTATTGTATAGAAATTTCTCCTATTAGGATACCTAAATGTGGCCCAGCTACAGTTAGACAGAAGGGGAAAGGGGAGTTAAAAGAGATTAAGGTAGCAACTAGCCGTTTATATGGCAGCGGGGGCAAGGCAATGCCAACAAAAATGCCATAAGAAAAAAGTTTGAGTAACTTATCCCTGTGATGATAGGGGCTGGGAGGCAGAGTTGTTAGATGAGTGCAAACAGAACAGGGCCCTGTGAGACTGCACAGATCACATAAGCCGAAGGCTCTCATTGCCTATGGTATTTACAGTATTCAAATTAGAACAATGGAATAATTATTCTCCCCCACTATTTCTCCCCACTTATTTAATTAACAAAGGATTCATGGGTTCCTATTACGTAAATGAGGTCATCTAGTGATGAGACCTGTTTTTCTCAAGAAATTAAAGCACTGAAGTGACATCCCCAAATATTCCCAACTAGCAAATTGGACTCTAGATTAGAGTAAACAGGGTTAAATTTTAAAAAAGGAGAGACTAATATATGAAAATCAGGTGCTAGGTGTGCAACTGCAATGGAAACACTGAGAAGGTGGTGTTCTGAGCAGTCCAATTGCAATTAATGTTGATTCTGCTGTCCTTTTCTTTCTTACGGGTTTTGAATGTGATCTAGTCACTTTCCAGATTGCTCATCTGGTATCACTATTGCCATTGATAAATTGTCTGATTAGCAATTTACTTCATCTACTGTTTTTGCTGTATTTTGTTCTGCAAAGATGTTTACAACAGTTGGAGAGATCAGCCTACCACATGTGCTGTTCACAAAGGAATAGATGTCACTGATTCGCTACCACTGTTTAATTAAAAATGAAACCCTACTGATTTTTTCCCTTCTAATTTTTGCCTTGTTTTTAGGCATACAGTAGTTTAAATTTTCAGGTTTTCACACCTTTGTTCTCACCTAATGCCTTTGATACTCTGGAATTTCAAACATAAAAACAAAAGTCTTAAATCAGATTCATAGTGTTGAGCATCATTAGTTCCATTTTGTGCCAGTCTTTACCACCACCATCATATAACAGGTTTACGTATTCACAGTTTGGTGTAGAAAAGAGTCTCATAATTATTGAAGTGCCTCTTGACTGTTTGGTTGGCTCCATCTTTCTCATTTATTCACAGATGTGTGCGGATCAGCAGTGTTAAGTATCAGAATTTTTATCTTTCTCATGACTGACAATAATTTAATTCCTCCAGTGAACCATCTCATTGGTATCCATAGTGTATAGTTCCTAATGTAATCAAACTACAGATCAGCTGCTTTAGATTCTATTTTTGTTGGATCACTGGAACTTTAACTATCCACCCTAATTATTTAGGGACCCACTATGGATAAGTATGACCTTGTATATTAGAGACACAAACAGAATAATAAGTATAGAACAATGATTTACAAAATGTAAATCAGAAACAAAGCAAAAACATATCAATCAAAATTTCAGAGATGGAAAAAACTTTGTCCATGCTCCTGCAGGACTGATCCCTACAATGTATACTACCCTGTGTTTTGTCCAATTTAGTTTTAAATGTGCCAAGCAAAGGTGCTTTCACCATTTCTTTAGGGAGACTATTTCATGGCCGAACAGATTTCACTACATGAATTTTTTTTTTAATTCAGCCTAAATTTGCCATTCCATAATTTAATCCCATTACACCTAGGTGCCAAAGGTGTGTGCGGTGGCCCAAAGGATGCTGAGACCACCGATGCCTGTCTAGACCCATGGCTCTGCCCCTGGGTTTGATGATAGGCCCAGGGTGTCCAGAAGAGCCATTGAGGGGCTTGCCACTGACCCAGCCATGGTGCCGGCAGGGATGGTGGTCACAGTGAGAGCGGGACCTCCTGCTTCTACCGGAACAACGTTAAGTGGAACGACTTTAAGTGAGGAGTTACTGTACCATGCTGACCTTAATTTTAATTACTGTCTAGCAACTGCTATCGCCAGCCTATTAATTATTCCTGTATAAATGCATCTCTGTCTGTGTTCCCTGTAAGCTGCGTGGTTGGGTGGCTGCACAGGAGAGATACAACTGCCGTGCAGCTGATTAGCAGAGCGCTCACATCTGGCAGCGTGTGTTCAGGTGCCTCTCCCCACACTGCTTTGCAGCCACGTTGCTCCTGCATCTGCTTCCAGGACCCTCCTGCTGGCTGTGGAGAGTGTGGGGGTGGGTGCTGATGTCAGGGTTTCACCTCCCCCTGCCCCTGTACCCCATCTCCATAGAGCAGGGCAGAGGGGACAGCCTGGCTCAGGACTCAGAGCTGCTTAGTCTGAGGTCTGTGAGTGAATGCCTTTGTTAAAGAGACAGCGCACTGTCTCTGAGACTTCCCCAGCAGCCAGCTCACACAGTCTCTTTCTCTCTTTCACACACACACACACACACACACACACACACACACACACACACACAC